>NC_068303.1:3905886-4065886 GCF_025860055.1 Xyrauchen texanus
CAGTTTGTTTGTAATCAGAATACAGTTACATTACAAAAGTTTTGATTACTGAAGGGATTACTTTGCGTTTTATTGTCATTTTGGTTCCATTTTAATATTGACTTTTTTTTTAATCAGAAAATTTAATCCATATAAATGATGCGATCCGAGGAGCGTTTGATCAGCGGTGAAACACTTTCTTATGATGTGTTACATTCATACAAGCAGACAGAGAAGTACGTTTGAAGTAAGTTTGGAGCAGAATAAACCTTGTGTAAATTGTCATGTGAACATTTAGCTTTACGCTAAGCTAAAATGCTATTTCAAGCCATTTTACATGAACCTAGCATGATCTTTTTTTGTGTGCAGAAAATCCACGTTAGATCATATTTTTTTTTCTCTAGTAAGACCTTTGATATTAGGGCAAAAATTATGATTATTATTATCATTATTGTATTGGTTTTCTGTAAAAAATATCTAAAAATCCTTAAAACAAGACTAATTTGCATTATCTTGTTTTAGAAACAACACTGCATAAGATATTTAGTTTTTTAGAGAATGTATTTTTAACATGTGTATTTTGTCTTACAGTCAAAACAAGTGAAAAAATCTACCAGTGCTGAAGAAGTAATCCAAAGTATTTCGATTACATTACTGACTTTGAGTAATTTAACGGAATACATTACAAATTACATTTTATAGCATGTATTGTGTAATCCGTAGAGGAATACATTTTTAAAGTAACCCTCCCAACCCTGGATACATTTGTTTTGTTCCTCCAAGGTTCCTCTCTTTTGTCTCCTTAAAGGGATATTTCACCACAAAAAATGTATTCTCTCATTATTTCCTCACCCTCATGCCATCCAGATGTGTATGACTTTCTTTTTTCTGCTGAACACAAACAATGATTTTTAGAAGAATATTTAAGCTCTGTAGGTCCATACAATGCAAGGGAATGGTGGCCAGAATGCTTAATTTTCATTTTTTGGGTGAACTATACCTTTAAGTGTACAAATATGCACCCAAAATAAGGCTGTTGCATTTTAAAACATACAGTTTATTACCTTCTTGTTTTGCAAATGCAACGTTTTGCAGTTTTATTCTGAGCTTTAACATTCAATAGTCCCATTGATCCTGAAATAGAAGATTTTGGGATATTCATGTCGCTATTGTTTTCTGTATCTGGCTGGCCTAGTTAGCGGTTTTAATACTGAAGTACTGAAATGTCTAGATAGCTTTATTGTGCAGGATATTTTCTGAACATATGTGAAATCTGCTGAAATATAAACATTTGATAACACTGCAAGATCACAGAAATCAAATGTTTGACTTTGCTGTTTTGTTACTAATCTAACCAATAAATGAGCCAATAAGAATGTATGCTTTAGTCATTTCAAGTGTTTTTAATGAGGCGTTTTGTTATTTTTCCCTTTAATGGACACACAGCACACATTTGAGTGTTTGTATCGGGGATACTGAGGCAGACCACCCAGCCCTGCATGTTTGAAACAGGGTCCATTGAGGGTCATTACGCTGTTTTCCTGGATCACACAAGTCTCACTGTTAAAGCGGTTTGGGAGGGGTTTGAGTAGGGGTGTTCCACTGGCACACTCCAATCTGTCAAGAACATTTGTAGGTCATATATAAAAAATAATACAAAAATTTTGTCTTTTAAGGATCATAAGGATTTCTTGCATAGAGACATTGTTTTCATGACAATTAAAGGTGCACTCAGAAGTGTTTTACTCCTAAAGAAACCATTTGCAATTTTGAAACATAACAATCATGAGCACACACATGAGATGAAGTGTCCGGTCATATTAGTAACCTTTTGAAGAGGGTCCACACATGGGGGCTGCCATGTTATGATCACATGACCAGGTGAACACTACTCACTTAATCTCAGTAACCGTCCTGTTATTGGACACTTTTACTTTTGGATTAAATCAATCATGAATGACTGTGAATAGGGATTTTCTACAATGGCATCTATAACCATATATATATATATATATATATATATAGCTAATGAGAATCATCATTGAGAATGTCTAGATGCATAAAAGTATTCTCATTTATTCACCCTCATGCCATCCCAGATGTGTATGACTTTCTTTGTTCTGTTAAACACAAACAAAATTTTTAGAAGAATATTTCAGCTCTGTAGGTCCATACAATGCAAGTGAATGGGTACCAAAATTTTGAATCTCCAAAAAAACACATAAAGGCGGCATAAAATAATCCATAAGACTCCAGTGGTTAAATCCATGTCTTCAGAAGTGATATGACATTTATATGTACATTTATGCATTTGGCAGACTCTTTTATCCAAAGCAACTTACAGTCCCCTTATTACAGGGACAATCCCCCGGAGCAACCTGGAGTTAAGTGCCTTGCTCAAGGACACAATGGTGGTGGCTGTGGGGATCGAACCAGCGACCTTCTGATTAACAGTGATGTGCTTTAGCCCACTACGCCATCACCACTCTCCACTTTCATACATATGAAAGGTGTTGGTGAGAAACAGATCAATATTTAAGTGCTTAATTACTATAAATTCTCTACACTGCCCAGTAGGTGGCGATATACATTGAGCATGCAAATAGCCAAAAACCAAAGAAGAATAATGTAAAAGTGAAAGTGGAGATATATAGTAAAAAAAAGGACAAAAAATTAGCTGTTTCTCCCCCACAACTATCATATAGCTTCTGAAGACAAGGACTTAACCACTGCCTTAACCGAGTCATATGGATTGCTTTAACTGCCTTTTTCTTAAAAATCTTAATATGTGTTCAGCAGAAGAAAGAAAGTCATACACATCTGGGATGGCATGAGGGTGAGTAACGATGAGAGAACGACGAGAATTTTCTTTTTGGGGTGAATTATCCCTTTAAGCAAAATATTATTTATGTATTTATTTTGGGGTGAAATTTGGCTCACACATATTTTTGTGAGATTTGCCCATCTGTGTGCTTTAGTAAACCTGTCATTAAGGGACAGACTGTGTAGGGCAGAAGCTTTTAGCCTTGTTGGAAGCATGTGGAATCGTTTTTCACTATTTAAGTCTTTATGCTAACAGATAAGTCTGTAAAGCATTCAAGCAGACTGGCTTTTTATTAGTGGAAACAAGTGATTTGTTAATTTTTCCAATTGTGTCTAAGCTCAGCGAGTCATACAGTTACAAGAAATAAACTGATTGTGAATAGATATTCAAGTATCACACTTCTAACGGTTGGAAAGAAATTATTTTGAAAGCAAAAGTAACACTGAACCACACACAGGTACACAGTTTGAATGCATGTGAAAACGATTGCTTAATTTCAGTGGAACTGCAGTAAATACACCATTAGCTGAGCAGTAGTTCACCCAATGACCTCTAATCAAAAGTTACACTTTCCAAATACAACATCTTTCGTCTATACAAGCAACGGTAGATGAAGGAGACTTTATCTACTTCAGGACATGTGCAACAATACACCAGTGGAACCGAGGCAAGGTCTGTCATAACAAAATAGCTGCCAAACATCGCACAGTTTTTCACACATCAGTGAAGCTGACCTTTTGTGATTTTAGCATGAAGTCAAACCTCTGCCTCGCACACTTGGGCAGATCTGAAGAACTAGTCGCACACTGGAGATTGGTTACTTATCACTTGTTTTGGCTTCAGCTCTGAAACACAATGATATACTTGCCTAGATTTCAAGTATTTCTCTACAGCAATGCAAGCTGAGCTCTTAGCCACACCCCTTATTTACATTTTATTTTAAAAATGGTCGAAAACATTATGCTTTTATTCAAACAGATGAAAGGGCAAAAGGCACAATGGATACTGAGAGAAGACGTAGTGCATGATTGTGTTTCTATAGAGTGTGAGGCCAGAAACTATTTAGCAGATTGAGTCACTTCTGTTTAAATTAATGGGAGAAATTGGAACGTCCAACCAAGAAGCTCGAGCTCCCAACAGTCAATGGATGTAGAAAGGAAGTCCCGCCTTTCAGGTAAAAGAGCCAATCACCTTTAGATACAGACATCGCCTGTCAATCAACTCGCTATCGTGCATGCGCATTATGTGTTTTTAGTGTGTTATAAGGTCAACAACATTCGGTTGAGTGAATTACGGTTGATTCATGTGTTAATACACACTGAATTATTAAAAATCATTAAACGCGTTTATGCAGCGCGATTATAAGACTTGTCTTCCACTGGCCATGACATGATACACAGGGAGAAATATTCGCTCAATTCACTGACTTATGCAGCTGAACTGCTCCGTGTTAGAGCTCCCCTTAACTGGGAGAATGGATGAGAAATGCTGACTCTGGATCAGTGGCTCCGAGCAACGTTATACATTGATTGTGTATGCAGAGAAATTGTATTAGTTTCCAAAAATAGTCACATTTTTTTAAATAATAAACAAGTAGATTCATGAAACAAACTGTTTTTATGATATTTTGGTAGCATTAAAACGATTCCATTCAAGTTGTATCAACATGCGCCTTTGTAGTGGGAATTGGGAATTCCAAATTGGCAGAAAAGGGGATAAAATAAAAATAAAATAAAAAACGTGCTGTTTTCACATTTTAGCATTTAATGGTAACACTTTTCAATAAGGTTCCATTTATAAACATTAGTTAATGCGTTAGGTATAATGAAAGAGCAATTAATGATATTTTGTATTAATTGTTTTTATTAATTATTCTTGGTAATGTTAATGGGTAAACACAATTGTTCTGCATGGACATTCAATGTTATGTACATTTAATCATATCAAATTAAAATTAAACATTCAGTTTCAAAGCCTAGCACAAATGTACATTGAACAATTAGAAAACTAATAAGAAAAGTTAATATTGGTAAAACAGAACTTAAATATTAATTTAAACAGCTTGTAAACAACAGCAACATTTGAACAGAAACACTCAAACTTTATACAATAAATAGACAACTTCAAACTCATCAAAAGAACAATTGAATCTTATGCCAATCTTATCATGACACGCCAGGAGACAAATTTCAGTGTCATCCCTGAAAAGAAAATGAAATGTGAAGGTTTCTCTGGAAAGTTCTGGTTCTTCAAAATGATTGTGGATGGACCTTTCCTTGTCCTCTTCTTCCAACTGTAGGAAACGAGGTAGATTCTTCTTTTAAAATTATTGCAAAAACACCTACATATATACAGTGTGTGTGTGTGTGTGTGTGTGTGTGAGCGTGTATTTATCACTTTGTGGGGACCAAATGTCCCCATAAGGATAGTAAAACCTGAAATTTTGACCTTGTGGGGACATTTTGTGGTCCCCATGAGGAAACAGCATAAATCATACTAAATTATGTTTTTGAAAATGTAAAATGCAGAATGTTTCTGTGAGGGTTAGGTTTAGGGTAGGGTTAGGTTTAGGGATAGATATAGAGTTTGTACAGTATAAAACCATTATGTCTATGGAAAGTCCCATAAACATGGAAACACAACATGTGTGTGTGTGTGTGTGTGTGTGTGTGTGTGTGTGTGTGTGTGTGTGTGTGACATACTGTATATATATACATGCATATCTGAATCCAGATACAAGGAAACCATAACTTTTCTCTGTTTTCCAAGTCTTCACTGAATTATTGTTAGATATGAATCATTAATTCAGATTTGATGCTGCTGGGATATAATTTCAAAGCTAATAAATCCACCACAGAGGAAAAAAGTTTAATGCAAATTTTTGCTTATTTTGATGAGGCAAGTGGCTTATTTTAGGCTTGTTTTTCCAGGTTTCTCTTGCGAGATCTGGAAACATTGTAATTCATCCACCCCTTAGTGCAAAGTTCTGTCATTTTAAAAAGAATGTTATTAACCGTTATTTTATTTTATTCTAACCGGTGACCTTTTGGAAAAGAGTCTGTGTAACGTTTGAAAAGGATCGAAAAAATACTGTTTTTGCTCAGAACGAACCGAAATGAAAAAATTTAGTTTTTAGTCCCTGGTTTTTTGGTTCCCAGGAAATGCATACCTTTATAAGTCTATTGACTGAATTCACTGTAAGTTGTTTTCAATAAAAGCATCTGCCAAATTAATACATATAAATGCATGAACAAACTCTTATAAAGCACAAAAATCATGGGTTTATTTCTGTCAAAAACCTGATTTCTCTATATTCCTCACCATCAACATGAAAACCCCACAGTCTGATTGCTGGTTCGGGCACTGTTACACTGGTGGTTGATGGTGTGTCTCTGACTGTTAGTGTGGGCACTGTTGCACTTGTGGTTGATGGTGTGTCTCTGACTGTTAGTGTGGGCACTGTTGCACTTGTGGTTGATGGTGTGTCTCTGACTGTTAGTGTGGGCACTGTTGCACTTGTGGTTGATGGTGTGTCTCTGACTGTTAGTGTGGGCACTGTTGCACTTGTGGTTGATGGTGTGTCTCTGACTGTTAGTGTGGGCACTGTTGCACTTGTGGTTGATGGTGTGTCTCTGACTGTTAGTGTGGGCACTGTTGCACTTGTGGTTGATGGTGTGTCTCTGACTGCTAGTGTGGGCACTGTTGCACTGGTGGTTGATGGTGTGTCTCTGACTGTTAGTGTGGGCACTGTTGCACTGGTGGTTGATGGTGTGTCTCTGACTGTTAGTGTGGGCACTGTTGCACTGGTGGTTGATGGTGTGTCTCTGACTGTTAGTGTGGGCACTGTTGCACTGGTGGTTGATGGTGTGTCTCTGACTGTTAGTGTGGGCACTGTTGCACTTGTGGTTGATGGTGTGTCTCTGACTGTTAGTGTGGGCACTGTTGCACTTGTGGTTGATGGTGTGTCTCTGACTGTTAGTGTGGGCACTGTTGCACTGGTGGTTGATGTGTGTCTCTGACTGTTAGTGTGGGCACTGTTGCACTGGTGGTTGATGGTGTGTCTCTGACTGTTGGTGTGGGCACTGTTGCACTGGTGGTTGATGGTGTGTCTCTGACTGTTAGTGTGGGCACTGTTGCACTGGTGGTTGATGGTGTGTCTCTGACTGTTAGTGTGGGCACTGTTGCACTTGTGGTTGATGGTGTGTCTCTGACTGCTGGTGTGGGCACTGTTGCACTTGTGGTTGATGTGTGTCTCTGACTGTTAGTGTGGGCACTGTTGCACTGGTGGTTGATGGTGTGTCTCTGACTGTTAGTGTGGGCACTGTTGCACTGGTGGTTGATGGTGTGTCTCTGACTGTTAGTGTGGGCACTGTTGCACTTGTGGTTGATGGTGTGTCTCTGACTGCTGGTGTGGGCACTGGTGGTTGATGTGTGTCTCTGACTGTTAGTGTGGGCACTGTTGCACTGGTGGTTCGTGGTGTGTCTCTGATCACTGGCGTGGTCACTGTTGCACTGGTGGTTCATGGTGTGACTCTGACTGCTGGTGTGGGCACTGGTGGTTGATGGTGTGTCTGACTGCAGATTCAGTTGTAAGCAGATTAAAAACTAAGCATTAATATATAGATGTATTGTTCACCTAATAATGATAGATTTAATAAGATATTACAAAGACTCCACCATGATTGTGTTGTTGTCATTAGGTCCTCCTAACCTGCGGCTCTGCAGATGGATACTATTTTGGCGAAGGTTAATGAGACTCTGTTGGCACACAAGAATTTTTTGCCGACATAAACGGAACAAAACACATCAATTTATGTTTATTGCATCTAAACTTAAACATAACACTAACCAGAATCTGACCCTAATCTCAACCATTAACTCAAAAGTAAATTCTTTTAAAACAACATTTTTGTCGGACAAAATAGCTACTTAATGAAAGAAGTGCACGGCTCTCTGACAAAGGTCATTTATTTTCGTACTAAATGAAAACTGTCCATATTACCATATTTATGTACCATGGTACTTTCATGATATTCCAAAGAATGACATGTCCTAAAAAAAAATAAGAGAGAGAGAGAGATAGAGAGAGAGAGAGAGAGAGAGAGAGAGAGAGAGAGAGGGCATTACATGGCACTTCATGCACAGAATGGTAGTCTCATGGTCATATTCTGTTTACAGAGGAGTTGAGTTAAAATTGTAGGCTTAGCGAGTTAATGTGTGAGATTTAGGCAACTACACAGAGAGGTGATGACGTGAGCTACTGAGCCCTCATCGGTCGCTCCTGTTTGTAAGCAAAGCTGAAAGGAGAGATTATCTGCTTATAAGAACTGGGGGCCGTTGTAAATGATCTGCTGGTGTGGGCAATAAACCTTGTCAAGAGCACCTCTCGTGCAGCACCTGAGCTTCAACAAAGTCATGTCCAGAATTGTTTTATCCGAAAGATTAAAATCAGGACGCAGTTGAGTTCAGGGTAGGACTGTATGGTTTATTTAACCTTAATGAACATTTCGCATTTCTTATAAAGAGATTCCAGCAGAGATTTCTGTGAGTCATTTGTGTGTGTGTGTGTGTGTGTGTGTGTGTGTGTGTGTGTGTGTGTGTGTGTGTGTCCAGAAACATCCTAAATAAAAAGAAAATATATATATATATATATATATATATATATATATATATATATATATATATTTTTTTTCTTTTATATATATATATAATACTATCAAATATATACTTGATTATAAATACATGCTATGTCTTTTTTTTACTAATCTATGCCCTCATTCGAGCCTTAACCTAATGAAAGTGATGTGACCATGAGTCATTTTTGCATAATGTCATTGTGTGGTTCCTTACATGTATCACAGCAGTCCAAAGTGAAATAACTATTTCACTGCATTGAAAGAAAGTGTCATTTTATCCTAAACTTGCTTAGGTTTTTAAGCTTAAGGCTCTATCAAGTTTTAAATCACCCTACCCTACCCTAAACCTTGAAACTAAACTAACTGATAGTGTCAGAAGAAGCCAATGTGAGATGAAAAATGCAATTGCTGAAACAACCACGTCATTTTGTGGCACTTCTATGACACTTTCAGCTCACGTGTCAACCTGCATACTCTTCAGGACTCGTACCCCGGCCCTATGCTTCACAAGTGTAATGCTCTATCAGTTGAGCTACAGCGCAAAAATTTGGAATTTGACTGTTTATGAACTGATAATCTGCTGTTTGCCTCATGATTTGTGTGAAAGTTGTTGTTGTAGCATTTCTAGTGTTCATTTCACCAACTGCAGTGATACAAACAACAAGCCATGTAAAATTAATTTAGCAAAAATGCAACTTGATTCTGTGAGAATAGGTTGTCAGATAGTGTGCGCTATTTACAAGAAAGCCATAAACAACCTGACTTGAATCTGTTATGATTAAAGACCACAACATCACATACACTTCACCCAAAAGAAACAGCAAAACCAAAATAAATATTTTGACTGAAAATAGAAATGGCCGAAAATAGAACTTACTTGAAATCCCCTCCTTTTTTTAACTCGTTGAGCAACAAGCTCCATCAGACAATCGATTCAGTTGTTACAGATGAAAGCAAATTACAGATTGAAAATGTGTTCTAATTGCTGTGATTAAATGGTTGGAAACGGGTGATAGCATCTCCCAGACCTCCACCCACTAAACATACGAGACTCAACCATTAAATTATCCAGCTATCAGGAGTGCTGGAGTCAAACTTTGATGTTGTTGGTTTAGAGAAATGGCGGGACTCGATTATGGGCAAAATTACGTTGGCAGGCCGACCGGGAAGGCGCCGTGGCTTAAAGGGTCAGAAATTAAGGGGGACAGGCGGGGTAGAGGTGGTAGTCAGCAAATTTTTTGGCAACATGTAATTCCTGAGAACAAGTGGTTATGGCTTGTTTATGAAAGTAGACAACATAATCTAATCTGTATTTTACATTTACATTTCTGCATTTGTCAGACGCTTTTATCCAAAGCGACTTACAGTGCAATTATTTCAGGGACAATCCCCCCGGAACAACCTGGAGTAAAGTGACTTGCTCAAGGACACAATGGTGGTGGCTGTGGGGATCAAACCAGCAACCTTCTGCTTACCAGATTAGTCCTTTAGCCCACTACGCCACCAACACTCCATTTTAATTGTTATATACATTGCAGAGTACACAATAAACTTGGATTAAATGTGTGTTTAGAACACATGAGCTCTCTTCTCTTTATCATTTAAATCAAGCAATGAGTGTAGGCAGAAAACATCCTTCATGCAATTATGCATACACAAATGTGAGCACTTTGACAATGGTTTGATTTTACCTTAATTACAATATTATAATTAACAATATTCTCTTCAAACTATTGTTACAGTAGTTTCCGGAAACTCACCGTAGAAGCAGGGGACTGTTCAAACTTATGATCAATATAGCAACCCTTGTGGTAATGTTGAGAATGCAATGTGTACTTGCGTTCAATTGCGATCTGAAACATAGCAGCATTAGAATATTTGCGTAGTGTTTCTTCCTTTAGCCTTCTTAGTTCTTCTTCCTCTTTCATGGATGTCTATAGCTGCCCCTAGAACCATATGGCAAAAATGTCTGAAATTTGGTACATTTATTGGAAATGGAACAAAAAATAACCTGACCAAATTTGGGATCAGTCTCTCAAACCGTCTAGTGCCAGCAAGAGTTAAAATCTTCATGCACATTTTAGATTTTATCTTTTGAACCGAATGGTACAGAAACACATTTTCTTTTTTCAGAGTAGAACAAGACTCAAAAAATTCACCAACTGGATAGTGTTTACATTATTCTCCAAAAACAAGTTAACAGTTTTTGGCAAAGATGCCAAGCCATGTTGTATGCATATATTGGAAACATCATTCATAACAAAAATCTGGTAAACTGACTCATGATGCCTTCAACACAGTTAGTATCTTTATTACACCAGCAGAACAGTGAAATGTAAGCAAACACTAAAATGGTAAAATATAGCCCTTATTTTGCGGCTTCTCTACCATCTTTGCTTATGTTCTCATAATAGTCCACATTGGTATATGTGGGTTATCAAAAGACGTCAGGAAATTCCCAATTTCATCCGCTGAAGGCTCATCTCCGAGTATTGATATTGAGTTTGGCTGAGCTGCTGTGAATACCCAGTAGCCACAGACAGTTGAAGAGGCACTGATGCACACCGATCAGAACACATCATTTGGGCTGGAGCTCACACGGGCAGATGGGAAAATGAGAGGGTGAGACAAACCAAGGGGAATAATGGTTTTCCTGTCGACAGAATATTCCTGATCTGCGATGATAGTGCAGGAATGGCCATCCACAATCATAGCCCCTTGAGAGGAAGTCTCGAAATCTACAGAGGACTCAAAAACGGTGGAAATCGTATTAATCTAAAGCGACGCTAGAGTAAGTGGACACAAAATATTAACAAAGGAGGCATTCAAAATGTTCCAAACCATGGTAACTGATAGACAGAACATTTCCAAGTCTATGTACATGTCTAACGGCTACATGCACAGCTATTGTAGTGGGAAAAGTTAACCTTCAGTTGATGCCTCCGGATCATAAAATTAATTTCATTGGTGTGACTTTTTTACAGCTAGGGTTAAAAGTATCAATCCAAAAGCCAAAGTGGCCAATTCATATTTTCTACAAATCAGATTTTTGCAAGATTGTTTGCACAGCTTTTTAAATGTGGCCCATATCAGACACTGTCTGAACAGGCGATGCTACTAATTCGCCCGTAAAAAAACGTTCAGGCATTTCTCATCAAAAGTAAACCAAAAATGTGGCAATGCATTGAAGCTGATGGGCAGACAGTGGCAATTTGCATGTAGATTAATTATGAGAGGAGGTGAAAAGGGGGCAACATTTTTATAATACCATTCATAATACAGTGTAAAAGTGGGCGGAGCCAAGAATGGTGAGACCGCAACGTGGAAACGTTCCCAAACAGTGACTTCTTCAAGGAACTCTAGAATATCTAGGGTGACCTTTGACTTTTTGTCAGCACCTTTAGATATATGATGTTGTTTTTATATGTATACTCTTTGTTTTGAACGAACTGATTTCAACTATTTAAGGTCAATATAAGAAAATCGTTATTTTCAGCTGTGTTTGGGGGAGTGGCCATAGGTTCTTGCACCCGAATGTTTAATTGAATAGGCCCAGGCAAAGTATGGGGGCTTATGTGGAGTGTAAATAATAGTTTTTCTGTAAGGGTTGTACTCTTGTTTACAGTTCTGTTTAGTGTTGCCATGATGTTCTGTGTTAAATCACCCTCATAGAAATGTATATTCTTTCTAAGTAAGTTAAACCCTTATCTTGGCATTCAGCACGGCAGGTGTTGAGGTTAAAATAGCAGTTTTAACTCTAAAACCTATAACTCTAACTAGAGAGATTATTGAAGCCTCATGTGTACCTGTATGTTAAGTATAATGAACATGATTCGATCTGGTTGGAGTCTTTGAACTTTACTCAATGTTATTGAGTTGTTACTAAAAAGAATGAGTATTTTAACTCATATCTCAAGTGAATAATCAGATTGCCTAATTCAGCTGTGGCATGAACAAGGACAAAAGGCCATATTTGTATGACTTACATCCTTGTTTCTGCAAGTCTATTTAATTTAATGTCAATGCAACACTGTCACTAAAGCTCAGGGATGTTTTCCTAATGCCAACCTCAAAGGAAAGACCACACATGTGGCATAGAGCATTTTAAATACCCAGCCGTGGTTTATAAGGTTTTGAATCTTGTAGAATCAAAATCTCTTCAGTTGTATTTGTTGTCTTTTACTGTTTCCTTTGGTTATACGTGTGATTAGATATGCCTACATTTCTTTTCACTTTTACCCAGATGAACTTTTATTGGGAGGACCACTCTGAAAAGACTGATACTTGTATGTTGTTGTATGTTTACACATACATCTATGTTTAGCTTACTAGCAGGCCACCTAAATGTTTATGTTAGCAACATTTCATTGGCTGACACATTTGCAAGACTGGACACTGTAGCTGCAATTTAAACAGCAATGTGTTCAATGTCCTGCCAACTTTGATTTCAATTTACTCCATTATCAGATTAAAAGGGAGGATTTGAAGTTTACTATAGCCACAATCTAACAATCAGGAGATCTCCTGGGATGTAAGCAAAAAAATAACTCAGTAGGGGGGTTTCCAGCGTCTTTAATTTTGGGAATGTTTATGGAACGCTTACAATCATTTGGGCTGTTTGTTTCAGATCCAGCCAGTGGCCAGAGCACTTTGTTAATGATGCCAATTGAACTTAACTGCGAAGAAACGATTTAAAAGCTCTGTTTGTTTTCACTCAGTCCTTATCAAAGGAATTGAGTGTAATTACACTTTGATATAATTGCTATTAGATTTAAACCACTGCAATAATCAGAAACCATATCAAGAGCCTTAACTGTTTTTTATAATCCTGGGTGGCATAGTTAAAGGTCTTTAGCAGAATCTAGAAAGAATTGAAAAAGTTTCTCAAATGAAGCTGTATTTGAATTTATTTAGGTGGTTTACATTTATTTCTCACTCTATAGTCTAATATATAGTGAGTCTGCAAAAAAAGGAAAATAGTCTAATTGTTAGAAATTAAAATATGATTGTTTTTATTTTTTTTAACAGATGGAAGAGCACTTGAAATCATATCAGAGCTGACAAGAGCATGACTAAAAAAAAAAACACTTCTCTGTAATTAATGGTTGCTGTAAAATATTACAGAATAAACCATAACCACCAGCAAAAAGTCATTGTAAATGCATTGTGCGACCTGAGTCTTGTTAGAGCAACTGTAAATGACTGACATACCTGATTTACACATCACATCATGATTTTTTTGTTTTTGTTTTGTTTTTTGTTTTGCTGATACTTTGCAGTAAGTTTCCATTTGTTAACATTATGCATTAGATATTATAAACTAACAATATAACTACATATATTTAACAGCATTTTTTAAACCTTTGTCAAAGTAAGTTAATAAAAATACAGTTGTTCATTGTTAGTTCATAGTGCATATACAATGTTAACACACATTATAGGGTAAAAATTTAGGGCACAACACGGTAAATGCTCCTTTTATTTTATTTACTCCCAAAACACTCAAAAGCAACAAACACTAACTTAGTACTTTCCTAAACACCCGTTTCCTGATCCATGAGATCTTTGTGTGTAATGTCTAAAGGTTGATATTTAGGCAATTTGATCTCATTTTTAGTCTCATCCCATAGTTTTGAAAATGCTGCAAATTTTATGAAAATCCCTGAAATGTACACATTTATTATGAGGCAAAATACGTACAGTATTTGTCATTTTCAGTTTTGATCAAGGTCATTAAACCAGAAGTTTTTTTAATAACTGTCCAATAAGTGAAAAGACTGTTTTTGGGATAAAAAATCCCCATGTTGCAGTGGCTAAACGTCCCTATAAAACAAATTGTTGTTAAAGTGGGGGGAATAAATGTGTTCTGAAAATTTTTCAAAGTGGCTCACATTGACTGATCACAATCACAAATGGAGATTAATTTGCTTATAAAATAGTTGAGATGTTAAAAATGCCAAATGTGTTTGAAATTAACAGAAAATTTTGCACCTTTTTCTGAAGTTATTTTGAATAAGCATTATCTTAATTTGTTACTCAAAAAAGTATATTGCTGTCTCAAAATGTTTTGCATTAGCTGACAAATTGTGCACTATAACTATTGCCCCTATGTCTACACAATATCACTGCAACCCACCTGAACCCACCACCCTCCCAGGCAGGGCCGGATTAACCATATGTGCAATTGGGCACTTGCGGAGGGGCATCACGCGACAGCATTTGTAAAAATGTCTAAGGTCTGTATTTAATGTAATGTTATTAAATATTTTCAGTATTATTAATCAGGTGTAAATTATTATCCAGATGTCCGGACCGCTACCAAAACAGGGTGTAAATGGCACTGTCACGTGGTACATGTTCCGTTTGTCAGCGCTGAATAGGATGAACCAATCACAGACTTCTATTCTTATTGGAAGATTATATTTTAATTTAAATACAATTTTATAAAGATACTGCTGAGGAAGATAAACAGGTATTAATCATTGCAATTATAATTTTTTATTAAAAAATTAAAATCCAGTGTAAAAATGCCTCCAATGAGATTTAAAACGCTGTAAGATGTTATAGGCGAAACAGCGAGGAGTGGGCGATGTCACGTGGTAAATGTTCCTTTTCTCAGCGCTGAATAAGATGGACCAATCACAGTCTTCTCTTCTTACCGTAGGATAGATACTACTGAAGCGGATTTACACTCACAGACGTGATTCCTTGAAATGATCAAGTTTTATTCTAAATAACTATCCAGTAAAAAATTTCTCCAATGAGATATAAAACGTTCTTAAATATAAATGCAGACGAATGGAGGCTCGGTTTTATGAGTCGTACCCCATTACAATATGTTGAAATTAACCTTAACCAAGATTATCAAATGCTGTAAAAGTATTGTTCATTTTTAGTTCATGTTAACTTATGTTGTTAACGAAAGTTAACAAATGGAAAACATTTTTAAATCATGTCTGATTTATCTCTGTAATTGAAGGTTTGCAATTATTCTTTCCTTTCTGTTTGAATTAAACATGTTTTTTGCTCGCTCTGTTTCTCTTCATCAGTTATATTGTTTCCACACATTAAATATGTGCCAAACATTTTATGTGCAAAGCATCAAGAGCATTTAAAATAAATGGCTGAATAACAGAGTGTAAACATGAGAGATATTTTGATAGACATTTGTACACATATGCATTACAGGAATGTGGTAAGTTAGAATAATTAAAAACTAAAAATATATAGGGATAGGCTATATTTCAGGTAACATATGTTCAAGTAACACTGTCTTTACAAGATAATAATCAATCAATCAATAATTAACCTGATGCAAATTGTACAAATGTATATTCCTTAACTGTCTGTAAAATGAGTTTATGATCAACAAACATATGTTTCCCATATGTTTAGAGTCAAATAAGCAGTTTTAATTTTTGTTTTTAATCTTTCAGGGTTTCAGCTCTGGATCTGACTTCATGTTGAACACAATAAAGGCCTTTCTCAGAGTTTTCATTCAGCAAAACACTTTTAAAAGTGCTTGAATTAAAATGCAGCACCGTGGACACCTCCACCAAACTCCATGCAACTACTGATTTATCTCAATCGGCTAATTTAGGAAAAAATAAAGTATTTCAACAGTTTCATTAGCCTGCACTTTATAGTTAAGCGGCATATAACGATTTCCTGTTTGAGGCCCACAAGAGTTATTTATATAGCGTGTGTGCGCGCGCATGCGTGCGTGCGTGCGCGTGAGAGAGAGAGAGAGAGAGAGAGAGAGAGCAGGTTAGTTAAACCTGCTGTAAAGGTGAATTTAACAGAATTTAACAGAATTTTCAGATAGGTTTTAATTATGTTAATAATTTATGGGGAAAAAATAATTTTTTAATTATGTAAGCTGGAGAAACAAGTTTTCTGTTTTGCTTTAAGGTGTTATCAGGGACTCGGAATTGTTTTAATAACTATATTTGTTCTGTAGGTTATATACTTCCCCGAATAATGCCAAATAAAATGATGTAAACATCGAAAGTGTGCTTTGATTTGGACTTGAAAAGAGTTAGAATTAAAATAGGTCTGTGAATCACAAAGACATATGAGATAATTTGCAGAAAGCCTAAACTGAAATGAATTGTTGGCCTCTGCTCTCGTTTTAAAACATCCTCATTCATTCAAAGCATGTAACAACACAGAGCCTTCAGAAAGCACATGAGATGGGAATGAAACATCAAAAGCCGAAGAGAGGAGAGGCAACTCAGAGAAATCTTTAAGAGCGCAATCATGCAAAAACAAGAAGAAAGACACAAAGTTTCTCAAATCCACGCGTCACTAACAGAGAAAAGATTTGAAACTAGATGCTTCTTTTAATACTATGTCAGTACTTATTATACGTGTTTAAGTATGCAAGGTATATACCCGAGATGTTAACAAAAAAATCCGGTTTTATCTGATAAATAAAAACAAACACGACGGAATGCAGATCTGTCCTTAATGTCATTTAAAAATGCCTTATTGTAAATTAAATAATAATAGAATACAATAACTAAAATATTTGCAATACAAATATTTCATATTTGGTGGAAAAATTGAGTCTAATAACTAATATTGCCATGATTAATTCTGCAGGGGGCATTCGTGCACGAACCATTTTATGCAATTATTATAGTGGGAGGAATGTATTAATAATATAATAATATGATAATCAATTTTTTTTTTTGTTTGTTTCATATGAGCATACACAGTCACTGTGCCTTTAAATTTAATGAAAAACATTGAATGTGATACACTGTACCAAGTGGAAACAATTGATATTTTCTACATGATCGTTCTTACACAAATTACTAAATCAAATAACTTTTATTGATGTATACTCATTCAGTCATATTAAATATTTTTGACTTTAATAGAAACAATTAATTTATGTTATGACATGAAACACATTTACGTTACCTGACGAAATGGCCCTAAATGTTTGGGCTTATAAGTTTATTCCATTAAGAAAGGATTATTATTTTTTTTTGATGTGAAGAGAGAGAGAGAGAGAGAGAGAGAGAGAGAGAGAGAGAGAGAGAGAGAGATAAAACCTCCATTAAAGGAGACACTATAGTGTAGTTATTTTACATAATAAAAACAAAATAACTAACAAAAGCTAAAACTTTAATAAGAGGCAAATAATAATAATAATAATAATAAATAATAAAAATAAAATTATAATAATAATAATAACTTTCCTGTTCCTTAAATCTGACCAACAGCAACACGACCAAAAATCAAAAAATTGAATAAAAAATGAATAAAAATGAAAAGGCCCATCTCTGGGCGATCACTGGCCTCTTCCCCAAAAATTCGCATCCAAAAGGAAACAGGACAGGCAACATGTGTTTTGGGTTCAGGCATCACTTTTGGGAAATGGCATAATGACTCCTGCGGGACAGATCATTATTCTCACCGGGCCAGAATATCTGACCACCAGTCAGCCGCCATGAAGCAGTCAATGATTTTACAACACTGCCATCTCCTGACGGGTGGATATTGATGTGACTGTGGTGACAGATTTAATCACAAACACACACACACACACGCACACACTCGCACACACAGACACGCACACACGCACACACACACACACACACACACACACACACACACACACACACACACACACAGATACACACAAGCACGCGCACACACACACACACACACACACAGACACACACACACGCGCACACAGACACACGCACGCACACACACAGACACACACACGCAGACACACACGCACACAGACACACACGCATGCGCGCACAAACACACAGACACACACACACAGAAACACACGCACGCGCACACACACACTTACACACACACGCACGCGCGCGCACACACACACACACAAACACAGAGACACACGCACGCGCACACACACATATATACATATTAAAAAAAGATTGGTTATTAATAAATTAGTTGCATGGCATAGCATGTTTTGACTGATTAAAAAGTATAATAACAAAATAAATCTAACATATGCAGACATATATTAAACCCCCACAATTTCCCACTATTATTTGGGGGGAAATATGCTACTTCACATGAAAATGGCTGTTTTTGTTCTATTTTGAAATACATGTTGCATGTCTGTACAAGTAGACTATGTGACCTTTTCTATGACTGATTATTATACTTAATGTTCTCATATGGACAAATAGTTCTTAGATAGTTTTTTTTAGTTGTAGCCTGTACATTTTTGACCACCAGCACTGACATGAATCAAGTTTTGATGTTTGACCAGAGTGGCACAGTGCAAAAGCTTCATCAAACTGAATGCCCTATTAACTTCTCTGGAACAAACTTCTGGAAAATCACTTCAGCCATGGTCTTTCTAGCCTGGCTGGTGCAACGGTTGTCCATCTTCCATCTCATCACAGACATTAATCTTCAGAGGTGCAGCAATACGGGACTGGTTTAGTCCTGCACTAAAAACGTCAGTCATTTTAATAAGAATGTAAAAATGTTCCAGTAAAAACCTGTTAATTGGCTGTAAGTTAATTTAAAAAAATGATACTATACTTTAAAGGACAACATTTGTAATTGTACGGTAAATTAGGGTAAAAATAAATCTGAATTTCCTTATTGTTTACAGGATGTTGAAAATGTGCATATACTGTAAAGCTAAATATTATTAAAATTGTGTTGTTTTTTAATGAGTAACTCTATGCTCCATTGACTTAAGATTTTAAGTGTTAATAACCCAAACAATTGAGTACAAAACTGAGCTATGGGGAATACCCATAATTCCTTGTGCTTGAATTGTTTAATTCTGTTTCCTTATTCAAAGGAAGTTATGGGGGAATTTAAATAGTTGTGATACAAATTCATAGATGTTCTTCTGATTAGTTGAAAATAGTTTTGTTGCAAATTAATGTTACCATTTGAGTGATCTGTGTTCCCTTTGGTCAAGTTGGACCCTGTTAACACTTTCTTGAGCGTTAAAGTATAAGCATTTCTTTGAAGAATTAAGTTTATTTAATAATTCACCTAATAAGTTAACATCTTCTTGATTTGAGCTATGTTATTGAATGATTTAAATTTGGGTCAATTAAATTAAAATGATTAAGTTACTATATTTAAATAGTTAAGTTCATTCTATATGAACATTAAGTTAAGTTTTGGATTACTCAATTTAATTGAGTAGAGTAAAAAGTTGAGCAAACCTAAAGTAAGGCAACCAGCTGCAAAGCATTTTTGAGTATACTCAACCTCAGGAAAATGAGTTGTGTCAATTTAAAAATTCAAGTTGGATTGTAAATTCCATGAACTCAATATAATAAGTTCAGCAAACTCAAAAATATTAAGTTCAATAAACTTGCATTTTTAAGGACAGCTGATAATAATTTTAACTATTCTTGAAAATCTATAAAATATATTCTTTATTAAACAGACCCTTAATTCTACATAAGACCATATGTCAGCCCCATCAAGATACCAAAGAGTTGCTCCAACTTAAAAAGTGGTGTAGGTATAAAGCAGGAGTTAAGTCAACTTTATAACAGATGAATCTTCATTAAAGCGAACATTAATTACCCTGATGGTGACTTTAAACAAAACACAACTTTTTACAGCAAAATGCACATTGAGCAAAAACAAAATTCTAAACAGATTATTTACACATTATTTTCACGTCCTCGTGAGTCGTAGATGCTATGATCAAACACACTTACAATTAAACCAAGTGCAAGGATTGGATTCTGGGCATTGCCTTCAGCCACAATGCTTCTTCAGTTGGCATGCTCAGTAGCAGATGCAACAATATGCATGGCATGAAAGTTGACTTCATTGATTGTTTTATGTAACATTTGATATATGTTCTACTTTTGATAGTTCAATTAACTTTAAACGTTGAGTTTGTCTAACAAATTTGAAGTCACAATGAGCGTTTATTATCATTAACCTTTGAAGATTTAAAGATGTTTTTGAAGATTTGGCATTAAAACGTCTCATCTCGAGATAAACTGAATAATGACTTGCCAATTAAAAGTGATTTTAAGGAATGCATATGTTAAGAAAACTCATTTGCGCTCTAAAACAGTGTTAAGCACCTGCAGGTATGGCCATCTTCATCAGGATCGTCTTGTGAGGCCTGTGCAGCCTGTCTTCACATGCAACTCTACGGTCGGCCAGGGAATTAAATGGAAGTTGTAAAAATAGATGAAAAAAAAAATAAAAATCCAGAAAAAGAATTCATCCTCATTTGGCTGTGACGGTGGTCTGGTTTTTTTGTCCCGAGTGTATCCTCTACAGCTGAAATCACTGAAGATGTTTGCGTTTGCAGGGAAAATATCACATTTATCATTCATTTGGGAGCTTGTAGGCCAGCACTGTTTCCACATTTGACATACTACTCAGTCAAGCAGCTTCATGTCACACTGCTTTCCAAAAGTCAATTCCTATTCATTGCATATATTCAAACCATCACTGATGGTACTCTCATTTGGTTTTATTTGCCCCCAAATACCCACCTCACACATGTTGCCGTAGATACAGCAAATCCTAATCTCCCAGAATTTATCGTAAGGATGGGAAAATGATCAGTAATTGATAATCATTTTCAGAATGTGCAGTTCGGGCATTCCAGATACGCAGCAACTTTTCAAAGTTAATATGTTCAAGTTGTCATTTAAGCAAGTCTTTCTTTAAAAAGGCGAACCAGACTTTTCCGTAATATGCTCTGGCCAAGGTCAAGCACTTTATTACTTATAATTTAATGGCAACTTCATGGATTTACTTGCATAAAGAAAATGAACAGGATGGAACCTGCTAGAATGGAAGTAAATAGCCAAAGTTAGCTATTGCTCAGAAAAGGATTGAAAGTTACATGAGGGTGTTGTTATTTTTTATATTTGTTTAAACATCTTTTGAAATTGAATATATTTAATGAGGTCTGTAATTTTATCAAACAGGATACAAACAAACTAACTGACGTCAGATAACTTATTAAATATATTGCTACTTTGGTAAATTATTAAATTAGTAAATGAGGGGCCAGTTGAAATGCTCTTTTGTGGTAATGTAAGCACAGCATAGTTCTAGCGGGAAGACTAGCAGCTGTACATCATCGCACCATTAGCGGGTAATTCCCAGCCAATCACTTGTAAGCCGTTGCTTTATAAGTCTGCTCACAATCTATCACATTGCTGTTTCAGTGTGCTAACACAGCAACCTCTACCACCCCACCACCACCAGTTGAGTCCCATCCTGCACGGGGGGAGGGTAGCCTCCTCGCCCCTGCCTCCTATCTCCGGCAGGATATGACAGTTCCGAGTGCAACTTCTTCGGACCGCCAGACGGGGTCTACGCCAAAGAGAGACATTGCCTTTCTGTGTTATATTCATCAAATAAATGTCATCTTAAAATTTCACTCAAGTCTGCAAGTCTTTGTACCACGTAATGCCACATATGCTGATGACTGAATTTAAATTTACATTTATGCATTTGGCAGACGCATTTATCCAAAGCGACTTACAGGGACAATCCTCCTGGAGCAATCTGGAGTTAAGTGCCTTGCTCAAGGACACAATGGTGGTGGCTGTGGGGATCAAACCAGCGTCCTTCTGATTAACAGTTTACTAGTTATGTGCTTAGACCACTACACCACCACTCCAATTTAACGATTGAACCTGGAATATTCCTTTAAGGAACTTACTTTTGTAGTAAACAGGATATTACAGAAGACTATCTGAATGGAAAGTGCGAGAAAAATATCTGATATTGAAAAAACAGATGAAATTAATTCTTAATAAATTGCCAGTTTTAAGAAGGCAGTGCATAGCACCAGGAGGCATGACAAAAAGGGGCGATGTCTGCACAAACCATGTTAAATTGTTTGAAATTCACCATATATTCACATAATATTAATAAAAGAAAACGAACTAAGATTTCAGTCTATAAAAAATGTCCTGTGTTATATTGAATGTAAGGCAAGGGGACCAGTTATGATCACATACATCTCACCCAAATGCAGGAAACTACCAGTATTTATTTTTCTTGGCCTCGGTTTGTGCTTTGAGTCTAAAACATTGTGTGTTCTTTAACACTATTTACAGCTGAATCTCCAAAACTCACAAACACAGTTAAACCAAAAGGAATGTTCCAAATACATACCAATATGGCAGAAGTGATGAATCTTCACGTTCTTCTGGAAAATGGATAGAACTCCCTGCTGATGGCTATTTCAAGGCCTTGGGTTACTAAGACAGAAACTTCTGGAGCATACAGGCCTGAGTTCCCTCTGTGTTTCTGTGTGCTGGTGGCCTGAACTCTCATCTGTCCAGTTTCCCTCAGAGGCCATAAATTGCTCAGATGAGATGAAGTCTTTGTGTTCCCTCACTAAACTGCTGCGTGAAATCTGCATGGCTGTGTTTTGACAGCCCATGGCTTTAAATCATTGTTTTATGACGGCCAGAGAAAACGTGTCCATGTTCCTGCCGCTGATTTATGTTCATTGGAGTCCAGAGAATATAATAATTTGGCCCTATAGCAGATGGATCGAGATATAGCAAAAGGCTTCTCTGCCAAACGCTCTCATACGCCACACAAATGGAGTCCACATGCTGGAGACAGACCCGCTAACATCTCTGTTCACCTTCTCAATGTCATGTGTCTGTAGATTCTTCCAGCATCTCCTGCTAATGGAGTAACATTGCTTTACACACATGGGCCTCAAAACATAGTTGGACACTTTAGTCACACTTTGATGTTGTCATTGCATTAGATAGTTCAATATCAAAGCAAAGGCTGTTTATTTTAAAGACAGATAGAACAAGCAAAACATTTCATTAAAAATATGTGTCTGAAAAGACAAAATATATTTGGTTACTTTCTGGCTGGAATTGTCACTCAAGCGAAATCATTCATTTTTGACATTTCCCTCCTTGTCTTTAAAAAAGGTTCAGATTCATCAGAAATTTGCATCATTAATTCTGATTAAAAGTAATGTCCAGCATCATCCAACCACTGCCAACCATGTTAAAATACATTTCAATTTATGTACTGATTATCATTGTCCCATGTCTGCCAAACATGTGGTCCAAACATCATCTGCAGCCTGAAATTGGAAGTTTGGATTTACAGTAATGCACTTAGCTGCAAAGAGACCAATACGATGCTCCCTTGCTCCCTATTTAGTGAATGACTCCAGTGAACTGTCTGTCTACACTGATCTCAGAACAGTTTGAAATGCACCTTATTTTCATCCTAACTTCATATAAAGCCTCTGAAAGCAGCATTTTCCGCATTTGGATGCATCCATTGGGTTTCAATTGTAAAAATGTAATTAGGTTTCTGACCAGATGTAGTTTGGTTGCCGTTTCTCCTAAAGACAAACTCCGCTGTGGTCAAAGCCATGTTGTTTTGGACTCTGTACTGAATGCACAGAGTGTCCTGAATTGAGATCAGTTGGTGTGAATAAAATGTAATTATTCATGTGTATAGCGAAGCATAAATACATGTCCACGCATGTGGATGCGGGTCGCACGATGTTAAAGAAAAGGAGAGATGAGTCGAAATTAATTTTAGTGGTTAACTACATAATGCCACAAATGCTGTCGATTGAGTTTCACTTGTATTGAACCCGGAATACACCTGTGGTTACGCTGCTATGACACCTGTTTAAACTTGAGGGGAACTGGCATCATAAATCCACAAAAAAATTGCCATGACAACAGTTGCTAGGAAGTCATAGAAAAAAAAGGCTCAGAAAAGAGAAGCTCTAGCATCATTTGATTGCAGATGACACTTGATTAAATTTTCTGTTAACTAACGCAATGACTTCAATACATTTTTAAGTGACTTAACTGTCAAAATACTTTTGCCCAAATGTCCAAAGCCCAAATCCATTGGGATCTTAAATTGGGGAATATAACTCTCATAACTCTCGCTCATTAAAATAAGGAACTTAATACCTCAAATCATGCAGCTTGTGGAGGAGAGGATCTTTTTTAAACAACCACTTATATGAACATATACTGTATGTATTTGCAAGACCAAATGGACAGTAAATGTATTACGTGTGCTTGTATATTTTGTGTTCTCATTTTCCTGTAGGTCATACTGGAGGTCGTGGTCTGACCGGAGGGACAGCGGATACCCGAACCACACTGGCACTTACTCACTCTTCTAGAGGGCCAAAGGAGTTGAGCAGGAAGCCAACAAAACTAAACAGTGTTTTGGGCCATAAGCTAGCAGATGTTAAATTTAAAAAGAATTGATTCTGGCAGACTGCAGTCCAAAATATGTTGAGCTTCACATCGTCACATTTATATTTTGTATAACACTGACAACATAACTAGCAGCCTTAAACCATGTACGTCTGTTTAAAATGATTTAACAAAAATTCAACAATCAACCACGCTCATGTGAGCTGTCCACCATTGAGATGTCCTAAGATAGACCTCAAATACTATATACTGCAACACTCTATTAGTAGGGGTCATTACAAAAGCTAATGTGGGCCTGGAAACAATGACACATTGAAGGAGAACTGTTTGTTCACACTGTTGGGGAAATGTATTTATTATCTTAAATCTGATTTTTTTAGAACGACTCTTCAAACTGCAAGGTATATGTGGGTGGCCGGATCTGATTAGCAGTCGCTTTTCAAGGTTCACTATGCATGAGACTTTAGCAATGGATGTTTTACCATTGATTATGGTTTTTCATGAGGGCACTGTACAAATCTGAACACATTCGTTGCTAAAAACCTTTCAGATTGAGATGCATTAACAAAAACCTGATTTTAACTGGACTTCAAAGCACATATGATAGTTTGGATAAGGCTTGTGAAAATTGGATTTCATGTGTTGTTTTTTCCTGCTGTTCAGACTTCATATGGATTTTAATCAAATAAGAAAATCATATTTTTTTGGTGCTTGTCTGAACAAGACCTAAAAGCTCCTTTATAAGAAGTGAGGCTGGTGGAAAAATTTATCAAAAAGGAAATCTTGTGCATTTATTCTCAGAACGCCTCTTATTATTTCTGAAAGGTTTACTAGTTTAGCCAATCTGTTGAGCTGAGGTCTGACTTCAGCTTGACTTGATCGGCAAAAGGAACTACATATCTCTCCATACACTTTAAACATTGAGCTGTTGGGGGCTTCAACCAAACCCTCTTTCATCCCCAAGTCTTCCCACACTGTCAAGTGCAGAGCTGCAGCATGGAAAAAGATTTCAACAGTGGATTCAAGACAGCAGACGGCCACCCATGTCTTACCTTATGCCCTTTGGCCCTGATCCTGCAAGATGAGTTTTCCTCACTTGGAAAACTGGGTTTGTCTTTGCAGACAGCTTTGGGTTGAAACTGCTTCTTCACACAATCCCAAATTTAAACCGATTACACCCTCTACTGTAATAGCATGGCAATAGTTCACTCATCACTGTTACATTTGCAGCAGCAATATCAATAATATACTTGTTGCACTGGTAATTTCCACCAACAACTGTATTGTGCATATGAACTGTGCCACTTTTTAAACAGTTATCTTACCCAGAATGCCTAAACGTTAATTTTGCGTGCATACATTTTGTGCACATTAAGCAGTAAATAGTACATTTAAAAAATCTCATTACAAATTGTTGACATTTACAACTTTGTCTTGCTGTGTATAAACAAATGGTTCTTAGTTTTTGTTTATTTAAGCCAAATCATCATTGAATTTTTCCTTACAGGAACTTTGCGCAGCATATGGACAAATATATACGGTATGAGCACTATGGGAATGTTTGGGTTTAATTGGCTGTAAAGCGGTTAATGGGCAAGGATGAGGCAAGAACTGGCTTGACAATATAAATAATAGTTTTAATAACAAACTGAACCAAAAACACACAAACATAAACACAGAGAAGTTACATGACGTTCTCTCTCTCTCTCTCTTTCGAACCGTCGTCACCGGCCGCATTTATCCCTCGCGCGCCCCCATCAGGCTGATTGGGGACCTGCGTGCGTTGTTCCAGCCTGGCCACGCCCTCCTCCGCTCTACATTGGCATGCATGAACTTTTGTGCTTTTGTTCTGGGTAAGTATTCAAATGGTCAGAATTGGGAGTCACTTCCTCTGAAAGTGTTTATTTTGTACCATTCCACACTTTAATAGTTCACAAAACCCATCATAATTTCACAGAACTACTTTCCAATTTTGCAAATAATAAGAAGTTTCATATTTGTTGTGGGGCCCCCTTGTACTTTTGGGCCCATAGAATCGTTACCACCTTTCACCCCACTACCTACGGCTCTGAGTCGGAGTACATCGGAGTACATCTGGGCTGATGGATTTAGAGATGACCATGTCAAATGCTTCAAATTATTCATTTCTACATATTTTTTAAATATGTATATTTTTGTGTGTTTATTTTATTTATGTGTTTCTAAATAAATTGTGGTTATAGGAACACAGAATAAACAGTGTGCACACTAATTTGCTATAGGCCTCATTAGACCACAAATATTAGGACTTGGTGAAGCTCTCACGCCATGCTGTTAATGTGTCTGCTTGGGGGTGAGAAGGTGAAACCAGATGTCTTACTCAGCCTAATGATAATGTGTAAATTGTGCTGGGGCGTGTGTGACAGCTGTTGAATTATAAGAAGATGGTGAAGGTAAATTTAAATGAATATTTATGGAATTTAGTGTGCAATGTCGTATATCACCTGTGGGTGTCGCTGATGGAACACTAAGAGATTCTGCTGTTTTTGAATGCACTGCTTAATGGTGGGGCTTCTGTTGTACTACGAGAATAATGTAGTATATTATAATATTTCGAATGGATGTAGTATATTGTCAGGTTTTGCGGTTTTTACAATGAAACGCTTTGTTCACATATTATTATGTGGCAAATATTGGATGCATTTGTGAGCAAAACGTTACTGGCTTGTAGTCCATTAGTTGAAAGTTTGTGTCTGCTTGCAATTGTTTTGTGGGATCAAATATTTATATTGACTCATCTGCTCATGACCCTTTAATTAAAATAGACAAAAAAAAGTGTTTCTTCCCGCTTAATTTCCCTTAATTTCTTATTGTTGTCTCTCCACCCTCACATCAACCCCCTGTTCCAAAGAAATATTTAATATTTAATTTTTTTTTCTCCCTGTCAGGGAATCGAACCCCAGTCTTGACGCCTTCTGATCCGGCTTAACTTCCCTTAACTTTACCCATTCATTCTCTATGGTAGTGCTTAACACTACGGATGCAATATATCTTTGGCCACACGTAGATTCCACGGCGCTGTTCCGAGTTTTCTTAGGCAAGTCTCAATGATAAGGAGCGGACAGTAAGCTGCGCTTACAAAGAGGACACGCGTTTATTTTTAGCCAAATTGCTCACAAGAACATTTATTTCGTTTTATAAAACAAAAATATAAAGTGAATTGCCTAAGCAAGATTACCAACTAAATACAATGCATTTTTGTTTGATCAACAGTAGTCCTAAACCACACAGTAAACCATGCTCATGCACATATGCCATGCTACTATTTGATATCAAGTATTGGCTACACATTGTATTTGTCCAGTGAGGTTGAGCAGGAAGAACAAGCTTTGCAGTTCAATCCAGAGGGTCCCAAATAAAATACCTATATATATATATATATATATATATATATATATATATATATATATATATATATATATATATATATATATATATATATATATATATATATATATATATATATTATACCTATATAAAGTGCACGTGCAAACATGTGCAAAATGTACGGGACAGTACAAGAAATTTCTGAAAATGAACAGGTCAATAGACACAGTGAGAGACGACCAGTATACAGTAGTGCAAAAAAATGACAGTTTCTAAAAACGTAAACATGAGATATTGCTGTATGCACGTAGCAGTTATTGGGGTAGCAGACAGTTATAAAGTGACAGTAATTAAAGTACAACTCAGGACACGTGTGTGTGTGTGTGTCAAACCAGTCTCTGAGTATTGAGGAGTCTGATGGCTTGTGGGAAGAAGCTGTTACACAGTCTGGCCGTGAGGGCCCAAATGCTTCAGTACCTCTTGCCAGACGGCAGGAGGGTAAAGAGTTTGTGTGAGGGGTGTGTGGGGTCGTCCACAATGCTGGTTGCTTTGCGGATACAGTGTTTTTTGTAAATGTCTTTGATGGAGGGAAGAGAGACCCCAATGATCTTCTCAGCTGTCCTCACTATCCTCTCCAGGGCTTTGCGGTCCGAAACGGTGCAAGTCCCAAACCAGGCAGTGATGCAGCTGCTCAGGATGCTCTCAATAGTCCCTCTATAGAGGTGCTGTTGAGGGACCAGGTGAGGTTCTCCACCAGATGAACACCAAGGAATTTGGTGCTCTTGAAGATCACTTTGTGCTTTCCTAAAGTCAACAACCATCTCTTTTGTTTTGTCGACTTTCAGAGACAGGTTGTTGGCTCTACACCAGTCCGTTAGCCGCTGCACCTCCTCTCAGTATGCTGACTTGTCGTTCTTGCTGATGAGACCCACCACGGTCGTGTCATCTGCAAAATTGACGATGTGGTTCGAGCTGTGCATTGCTGCACAGTCATGAGTCAGCAGAGTGAACAGCAGTGGACTGAGCAGCCCTGGGGGGGGGGGGCCCACCTCCAGTTGCAGAGGGAGGTGTCCAGGCCCATCAGGTTCAGCTTTCCAATCAGGTGCTGAGGAATGATTGTGTTGAATGCTGAGCTGAAATCTATGAACAGCATTCGAATGTATGAGTCCTTTTTGTCTAGGTGGGTGAGGGCCAGATGGAGGGTTGTGGCTATGGCGTCGTCCGTTGAACGGTTTGGACGATACGCAAACTGCAGTGGGTCTAGTGAGGGGGGCAGCTGGGTGTGCCTCATGACAAGCCTCGAGATTTGTCAGAGGATGACAATATTGTTGGATTTGGAGCAGGGCCGGCCAGTGGCATAGGCAGAATAGGCGAATGCTAGGGGTGCCGTCCACCCATCTGTTTTAAATGATAAGGTAAGAACAGAATTTGTTCTAAGAGGACCATATCAAATAAAAAAAGAGTTTCACAAAAAAGAATGATAGTTTGTAGACAATGATCAGTGGTTGAATTGGCTGCAATGCAAGTGGCACCAGCTAAAATCTTGCCTTGGGTACCAAATTGGTCAGGGCCGGCCCTGATTTGGAGCACAAACACAAGGCACTTGGAGGAAGATTTTGAAAACTGGGCCTGATGGGCATGCAGACTTTATAAGGGGAAAAGATGTGTTTCAGGAAGTAAAATGCACCGTTTGCTGCAGTATCTCTTCAAGCAGAAACGACAGCTTATTGTTGCCCCTCCACCATCAAACCCCTCTTCCAAAAATAAAAAATACACTACTCCCCGTCGGGGAATCGAACCCCGGTCTTCCGCGTGACAGGCGGAGATACTGTCCACTATACTAACGAGGATGCAGCTATTCAAATATCAATGAACAATAATAATAAATTTATGTATTTATGAAAAATACATACTAGCTTAAACCAGGGGCGTGTCTAGGGGGAGGCTGGGGGAGGCAGTGCCTCCCCTAGGATTAGCTCTGCCTCCCCTGAGAATTTGAGAGCTTCAGCCCCCAATGTTTTGAGTGTAGCCCTGAATGTATTTTGAATAGTTGACTGACAAATATGAAACCGGACAAAAGCCTATGTAAACCCCCGAAATCATAAGTTGCCTTATTTCACTGTGCTTTGGCTTTGCACATACTGCATACAGCCTGTAAAAATAGACATAGGCATAATCTAGCCTATAGAATGAGTTCCTCTCGGTAGCCTATGGGCGACTCCGTTTCTTCCTCTCTGTTGAATATGCAGCAGGTAGAGGAGGAGCTTGCACAGTCTTTGACATCAACTAACGTTACTTAGTGGCGAGTTAACGGCAATTAGTAGGAAAGACAGCAAAAATTAAGCAAATGAGGCTTTGGGGATTTTTCCGAAAGAAGTCAGTGGGTAAGAATTCACATTTGTTTTTGTCCTTAAAGTCTTAAGATCATCATCTAGCTGGCTTTCACCCACAGTAGGCTAAACCTCAAGAGTTGTAGCCTCTAACCTCCTTGTTTAGATTGACACAGCTTGGTAGCTCTGAGTTAACGTAGCCGCCTCTCACGCGGTTCGAGCCCCGTTCGGAGTGTACTTTTCTTGTTTATCAGGTGTTGTTTTCGCTAAGGATAACCAATAAGCATTAACATAAAATGTATGTGTGACTTGTTTTGTGATATTAGTTTGTAGGAAATATACACTTTGATTTGATTAAATGGTTTTGTAGAGTGTAGCAAAGATGAGCAACAGACTGAGGAGCAGCAGCAGCAGATGTGCCAGAATCAGGCATGGAAACTGGTAACAATTAATCAGTCACTTTACTTTAGAGAAAGTTAAAAGTGAAACATTGTTTATCTCAATGATCCTAATGAAAGGATTTTGACAGATGAATTATTCTCATAGAGATGATGAGAATTATATACAGTTCGATGCCATAGTGTGTCAATGAACTTAGACTAAATTCATTCATGTATTGCTTTAACTTAGGATCTTAAACATCATTTTGACTATGTATGTCAAAAAATATAAATTATTTATATTCAATATTTTTTTTACCTCACTTTACTCACTATAATATAACTCTTTTGTGATGACTTTATGTTAATGTACATGAAAATTCAAGAATCATGATAGATCTAAGGGCAATCCCACCGATCTGCTCTTCCCAATACATTTTCTTCAATGGTATTGGTCCACAATTTGACATATGTAGCACTTGATGAATTAGTTGTTTGAAGCTGATTGCAATAAGTTATGTGCTGTATCTGTTCTTTTGCATCACAGATGATTCAGGGAGGAGAGAGGATGTTGAGGATAGTACTAGAGTGGAAGATTTAGGAACTGTAGAAACAGGCCCAGCCAGAGCAAAACTCAAAGAATACCCTCTCACCAGCTTTGGACTACAGGGAAGTGGTTGCTAGTGTGAAAATAAAATGGTCTGGGCTAAGCCCCGGATGTCCTTCAATGCTGGAAACGCCTCTACATCTGATGATAAATTACAATTTAAAAGTGGATTGTTTTGTGCATATTTTTCCATCGCTAGCAGATGAGTGAGGTCTGACACAACAAAAATCCCTATAAACCCTATAGTCTAATAGGGGCCCTGTGGCTATCTCTGGGTTCCTGGCTTAGAAAAAGATATGCACTAAAACAGATTGTGTGTAGTATAGCTTAATTTTGCGCCTATTTTTTCAATTGTTTATGTTGCCCCCCAAACAAGCCAAATGCCCCCCCCAAACATGATATCCTGGTAACCCCTCTGGCTTAAACACATCTTGAAATTTAAACTGCCACTGTTGAGGTCTACATTCTATCTTTAGATTATTTCATATGAAACTGAAACATTTTGTCAAAATATAACAGTTACATTTACTCTTGTAAAATCCTGAAACAAATTTGTAAAGGTGATGGTGTGTAATATTTTAATATTGTGTAATAGTTCATATTTTTTACTATTTTGGTTAAGGGGCCACATCGGGTTTTAAGTAGTGCATGTCCACATTTTATTGCTTTTGAGATACAATGTTCTGCATTTATTTGGTTTTTGTAACTTTTAAGCCCAGAAATAGTTGTGTAGCTACTCAATTTTCTGAAGTGTATCTGTGACTAGTGAGACTATTCTGCAATTGCCTAAAGAATTGTATTGCTCTACAAAGATAGATACTTTTCTATCAGGCATTAAAAACTCAATAAAGGCGGAGATTATACATTTATTTTGCCAACTCTACTTCCCTGTTCATTTATTATTCAGTTTGAATAATAATTAATAAAAAAATGTATAGAACGACTAATGTTTGTCGCAAAGCGAACGAGTTTACTCTTTATTTTCTTTCTAAAACTTGTCATGATGCGTTTCTCCTCGATGGTTTTTCAACACTCAACAGAATAACACAGGCTGCATGAATATGATAAATAATTACTGCATGAGTTACATTAACATTCAGGTGCGAAGGGACTTCAACGTTTCTAAATTGCACAAATAAAAAATACATTTACATATTCGTCTCTGGCTTGCAATATTTTCAAACATGTTCATTTCATACATTTTCCGAGGGTGAAATCCATTGCCTGCCTGTTAACATTCAAGATAAAAAATAATAATAAAATAAGTGAATTGTAAAGTATTTGTCTTTGTTTGAATAACTACTCAACCCTAACTTACACATTAATACTGGAAAAAGAGCCCCTTTGGTGTAAAAACACATTAAGTCATTTTACGGCGGGATTTAGAATGATGACCATTCACCGTAAATTAGGGCTCCCCCTCCCAACAGAAGCCAATTTAAACACTGAGCTTACCTTTGTCATGTAATATTTCGAATGGATGTAGTATATTGTCAGGTTTTGCGGTTTTTACAATGAAACGCTTTGCTCACAAATTCATCTTTGGCAAATATTTGTGAGCAAAACATTACCCAGCGAGCAAAAAGTCGTCTAGACCACGTCTAAAAGACGTAATTGTTAGACATCCAGAAGACGTCCTCACAGGAGCCAGAATGAAAGTTTTTTATACGTCTTTTCTGGACATTGTATAGACGTCAATTAAAGACGTGCTACAGACGTAATTGTTAAGACATCTAAAGGCAGCCAGAATAAAAGTTGTATTAGACGCGTTTTCTGTAGTAGAAATGTCAAAGAAGACTGTTAAAGACCCATACTGACATGGAAATCCCATCTGTGCATATTTGCCAGGATCCAACTTTAAAATGTTTTTACTTTAAAACAGTGGCAGTGAGTTCGTTCTCACTGAGAAAACCCAGTTACTCATTGTTAATGGTTGTCGTGTCATGAAACTGCAGACACGCAGACCATAGACCTAAATTAGATTGTAAAGAATATTGATAATATTGAATATTCAATTGAATAAAAGTGTAGCCTAGTGTATATAGTCTTGCATTTTTATATCTTATAATATATTTGTAATAAACTGCTTAACATTTTCCTGTAAAACAAACTGATCACTCCAAGAAATAAATTATTTAAATCTGAAAATATATTTTTATTACAAATTTTACCCAAGCTTAAAACCAGAACAGTAAAGTATAAATTAACACAATACAACTTAAAACCTGAACAGTCAAGTATAAATTAACACAATACAACTTAAAACCTGAACAGTCAAGTATAAATTAACACAATACAACTTAAAACCTGAACAGTAAAGTTATAAATAAAAGTGCTATAAAATTTTGTTAAAACAGTAAACAATTAACAAAATGTGGCTGCTATAAGGTCCACAATATATTCATTTACAGCCACCACCCCTGACTCTCCCGGGGCATGTTTCAGATGATCAGATGCAGCAGACTTTATTTGGGCCTCTGTAGCAGCTGGGTCCCATTTCATGACAGCAGCTACAATCAAAGCAAAAAAATCCACATGTAAAATAAATATACAAACGCCACTGTTGTGGTCTAGCTTGCAGCAGAGATACATAGTATACATAGATGAAAATTTGAGTACTCAAATCAATGAAATGATTATGTCTAGTTTATGAAATGCCTAGTTATCAAATCAAAAATCAAGTCAAATTACATCAAGCCTGATATTAAGCATTCCACACACACATACATATATACACACTTTTTTTTTTAATGACCATAATATGAAGCTCACCTTTTATTGCTGAAAACAATTTATTGTCTTCAATTCAAATTTTATCTTTTTGCCCTTCCCTTCATATTGAATAGAAGTTCAATCAGCTGATTGGTGAAGAGCCTAATCCAATCAAAGACAAAAAATAATATGCAACACGATTCCAAAACAATACAATACGGCACAATACTATAAGGTACAATACGGCAGTGAGAATACTGTACAAACAAAACAACATAAGTACATTTTTATATTTCCCACTTACATATCACTTGAAAGAAATTAGAGAAAATAACACTCACGTAACAATCAGCTCCTACAGAACATCACATTCACCTCACGAGGGTTGAAATGCTCAACATACTGTTGTACACTGTGTAAATAATCACATTAAATACAAATCACATGAAAAGCACAATGAACATTTGAAAAAAGTGCATAGCATTTCTTAATGTCAAATGAACAGGCCTGCACCGCATGGTGTGACGTCATATCATCGCGGACATTACACACGACATAACTTCTCAAATATGATAATATATCCATATTTACACAACAAAGTATACATCCACAAATGGTATTTATCAAGATTATTACCACATAACATTATATTTACCCGTTCCCAGAGAGTGAGCGTCTCTCTCACACTACTCGTTGCATGTCTATCAAAACAATGACCGAGGTGAGAATGCATGCGCATAATCTCGTACGCAACACACATAGCGCCACCTGTTGACAACTCCAGGGAAATACAGGTAACCGCTGCCTTTCCTGTCTCCATAATTCACTCAACATATCAAATAACAGTTTTAAACATACAAGGCGAAAAACAAACTTTAAGGGGTATTTACCACCCGGTTACATATAGTTGTAATGTTATGACAATGACGATGTTTGTTATATTTTTGTTGTACTTGCAAACTTGATGTAGTTTTCTTCTACAAGCATTTAATAATAATAAATAAATGACGTTTCGATTGTGGCTTTAACATATTTTCTGTCATTTATTGACTAAATCTGGATGTTAACGGACGTTTAGATTGTGGCCAGATTGGACATCTTTTTCACGTCATTCATCGACTAATTCTGGACGTCAACGGACGTCCAGATTATAGCCAGTATGAACGTCTGTTCTGAACTAGTTCTGGCTGTCAGTGGACCTATAGATTGTGGCCAGATTGGACATCTTTTTCACGTCATTCATCGACTAATTCTGGATGTCAACGGACGTCCAGATTATAGCCAGTATGAACGTCTGTTCTGAACTAGTTCTGGCTGTCAGTGGACCTATAGATTATGGCCTGATGGGACATAATTTATCAGTGTCATTAATCGACTAATTCTGGCTGTCAATGGACGTTCAGATCATGGCCTGGACGGACGGACGAGATATCAACCTGTTTTGTATGTCCACAGACGTCGCTTGCTCAGTGGGTATTGGCTTGTAGTTCATAAGTTGACAGTTTGTGTCTGCTTGCAGTTGTTTTTGTGGGATCAAAGATTTATATTGACTCATCTGCTTTTAATTCAAATAAAAAATGTGTTTCTTCCCGGCTTAACTTCCCTTAATTTCTTATTGTTGCCCCTCCACCCTCACATCAACCCTTCTTACAAAAAATATAAATAAAAACATTTCTCAACAGTAGCCCAAACCACACAGTAAACCATGCTCATGCACATATGCCATGCTACTATTTGATATCAAGTATTGGCTACACATTGTATTTGTCCAGTGAGGTTGAGGAGGAAGAACAAGCTTTGCAGTTCAATCCAGAGGGTCCTTGCAAGGATAGCCTCCTTTCCTTTCTTGAATACTCAAAAAGCTTTATGGAAATTGATGATCTTTGGTGATATATGTCTGAAAGGACAGATTCAGTACCAGTTTTGTCAGAGGATGACAATATTGTTGGATTTGGAGCAGGGCCGGCCTGTGGCATAGGCAGAATAGGCAAATGCTAGGGGCGCCGCCCACCCATAGGATGCGCCCAAATGAGTGAGTGATTTATTTTTTTGCTAATACTATTTTAATAGTATTAATTCGAAATATTACAAAAATCAAAAAGCCCCCACAACAACATAACTACATGGCTTATATTTTCTTTTGCCCTCAGTGTCACCTGGTGCATCAATTGTTATATTATATTATATATCATTATATGTATTCTAGCAAACAGCATACTAGTGAAGTGCTCATTGAATACATGTTTTGTGCATGAATGCTATTTTTGCTATTTGTGTTTAGGCTATAATGTGGCTTAAGTGTTATTATTGTATATTGTTTCACCATCAGCAGCTTTTTATTAATATAATATAACCACCATTTTCTCTTTAAATGCACTTTTGAAATATTTGAATTCCACCCCTGCAAATCCTGGGCCACCTGCAAACACCTTCTCTACCTCAGCACAGCCCAGCCCCAGCACAACATCATGCATCTACAAAAAGGCTGCACCAATAGACCCTGCTGACTGGCCATCTGTTTTAAATGATAAGGTAAGAGCAGAATTTGTTTGAAGAGGACCATATCAAATAAAAGAGTTTCACAAAAAAGAATGATAGTTTGTACACAATTATCAGTGGTGGAATTTGCTGTGATGCAAGGGGCACCAGCTAAAATCTTGCCTCTTGCAAATTGTTCAGGGCCGGCCCTGATTTGGAGCACGAACACAAGGGACTTTTATGAAGATTTGTATCTTCACAGTATCTCTTAAAGCAGAAAAGCCAGTTTATTGTTGCCCCTCCACCCTCACATCAACCCCCTCTTACAAAAAATATAAATAAAAAGATTTCTCCCCGTCGGGGAATCGAACCCCGGTCTTCCGCGTGACAGGCGGAGATACTGTCCACTATACTAACGAGGATGCATCTGTTTGTAAAGTTTTACAATGCATTCTCGATGGTAGTGGCTTACACTACGGATGGCATATCTTTTTGGCCACATGAGCGGCGCCGTTCCGCACAACGTTCATCACAATGTGTCTCATAAGCATACGAGTAAACATATAACACTTAATCATACAGTATAGATGGAAACAATGTGTTAAAATGCAGCCAAAGCCGAGTGCAAGCCATGGTGCAAAGGAACAAGATCCAGATCATAGAGGAAGAGATCCACTGCTTTTGTCCATTTCTTCACTGCTGCATGGCCTGCAAAATGTTCATCACCACTCTGAAGCTTTGGGAAGACAAATGTACTTAAACAGTAGACCTTAAGGCCTTCAATCATTGCTTCTCTTCATCAGCAGGGACAAATAGAAGTTGATAACCTTGAGAACATAAAGAGTAAAAATATTCATGACTAGGGACATGTAACAAATTCAGCAAAATATAAAAGTTCCTTTTCAGGACACTTTTATTTTAAAGATAATTTTGTAAAAATCCAAATAACTTTACAGATCTTTATTGTATGTTTTTTTTTTGTTTAAACAATGTTTTACATAATTGTTCAATGAACCATAAACAATTGTGATTGTCTACATTATTATTTATCCTAATTTGTCTATTTATTGCACCTTCAAAAGCAAGGCAAGTTAACTAAAATAATTATGCTGTATAAACTTAAGTCCAATTAAATAATACTCAAATACAACTGATTTTACTTCTATAAAGTTACTTTCCTGATGGAGAAAAAAAGAAAGATATTTTAACACAAAAAAGTATATCAGGTCCTGATTTGATCCAAAAGGAATTGAACAGATCAAGTGATGTACCGAACAGGGATGGTAGTTGGTCAGAGGGGAGGGTGGAAAAGGGCAATTTGTGCAGTCATCCAAAAAAGAAAGCCACTTCTGACATCAAGCAAGTAGTTACGTTTTGATTCATTATGAACAGAAGCATTTTTCTTTATTTTGTGACAAAAAAAAATAGTGTACTGAATAATCATTCAAATAGGAAATAATGTAAATAAGGGTAATTTTTTCATCTCATGTTCACGTTCTCTCTTACCATGTCATTGAGTCAGCAACCCTCCTGCAGCGTTGCCGGGTCGCTCTGTCTAATGCATAGTTTGAAAGCTGTGCTTATCACCATGTTTGGGTTATCCTGTTCCAGAATATGTCTCACCTCTGATGCCATGTCCTAAACATACACTCACCTAAAGGATTATTAGGAACACCATACTAATACTGTGTTTGACCCCCTTTCGCCTTCAGAACTGCCTTAATTCTATGTGGCATTGATTCAACAAGGTGCTGAAAGCATTCTTTAGAAATGTTGGCCCATATTGATAGGATAGCATCTTGCAGTTGATGGAGATTTGTGGGATGCACATCAAGGGCACGAAGCTCCCGTTCCACCACATCCCAAAGATGCTCTATTGGGTTGAGATCTGGTGACTGTGGGGGCCATTTTAGTACAGTGAACTCATTGTCATGTTCAAGAAACCAATTTGAAATGATTCGAGCTTTGTGACATGGTGCATTATCCTGCTGGAAGTAGCCATCAGAGGATGGGTACATGGTGGCCATAAAGGGATGGACATGGTCAGAAACAATGCTCAGGTAGGCCGTGGCATTTAAATGATGCCCACTTGGCACTAAGGGGCCTAAAGTGTGCCAAGTAAACATCCCCTACACCATTTCACCACCACTACCAGCCTGCACAGTGGTAACAAGGCATGATGGATCCATGTTCTCATTCTGTTTACGCCAAATTCTTACTCTACCATCTGAATGTCTCAACAGAAATCGAGACTCATCAGACCAGGCAACATTTTTCCAGTCTTCAACTGTCCAATTTTGGTGAGCTCTTGCAAATTGTAGCCTCTTTTTCCTATTTGTAGTGGAGATGAGTGGTACCCGGTGGGGTCTTCTGCTGTTGTAGCCCATCCGCCTCAAGGTTGTGCGTGTTGTGGCTTCACAAATGCTTTGCTGCATACCTCGGTTGTAACGAGTGGTTATTTCAGTCAAAGTTGCTCTTCTATCAGCTTGAATCACTCGGCCCATTCTCCTCTGACCTCTAGCATCAACAAGGCATTTTCAGCCCACAGGACTGCCGCATACTGGATGTTTTTCCCTTTTCACACCATTCTTTGTAAACCCTAGAAATGGTTGTGCGTGAAAATCCCAGTAACTGAGCAGATTGTGAAATACTCAGACCGGCCCGTCTGGCACCAACAACCATGCCACGCTCAAAATTGCTTAAATCACCTTTCTTTCCCATTCTGACATTCAGTTTGGAGTTCAGGAGATTGTCTTGACCAGGACCACACCCCTAAATGCATTGAAGCAACTGCCATGTGATTGGTTGATTAGATAATTGCATTAATGAGAAATTGAACAGGTGTTCCTAATAATCCTTAAGGTGAGTGTATATGCACATACAGAACACATTTAATTTCACCTCTGTTAACCTGGGTACGTTTTCACTATGGTTCACTAGAGAACTTTTGTCAGCATGTATCAATGTGGATGCTTTCTTTGTTTCTTCCACCGAGAAAAACACAAAAAACTTAGATTTCATGCAATAATAGCAGATACATTAATAGTATAATAACTGTGTATTGCCTGAAGCAAGTCTTTGTCCATCTCTGTGTCTTCGGTCCTCTCTGTCTTTTTAGACTTTGTATGGAAATACCCATCCTCTGATAAGGAAATGAAAAGAATATGAAACAGAATAAATAAACGAAGCATAGAGAAAACACAGCATTTGTATAGCACATACTGTACAGCCTTGTTCAACAATGAACTATTAAAAGGTTGCCAAATTGCAATTGCCATCACTCTCATTTTGCGTTTTTGGTCAGTTTTTTTGTTTGGCCTTCTTCCAGCGACTTGGTAAAGCCCGAAGGCTATGCTTGACAGCTTCTTTCTTTCTTTATGATCCTTGGGTAAACTGGACCTTTAGAAAAGGTCTCAACTCAGCACTCTAACAAAAAGGAGACTTGTGAGAGAAGCCACAGAGAGCCAACAATCACTTTGCAGGAGCTACAGAGTTTAGTGGCTGGGAGTGGAGTAATGGTGCACCAGTCAATCATATTAAGAGCACTGCATAGCGCTGGCTAACCTGGAGCAAATCTGCTGAGAAGAATTAGCAAAAATTACTGTCACTGTGTGCAAAGCTGACTGAGTAAGTGTTTTAAAATAAAATATAAATCAGAATGAAATAATTTGTAATTCTGTAATATGAGAGATTTGGTCAGGGGTCTGAATACTTTTGCTAGGCACTGAATATATTTGTCGCTCACCCCCACCATGACCCTAAAATGTAATATGGTTGATGTAACCTAATGTAGTCAGGATGATTCACCACTTTGTCAAATGCATATACTGGGTCCTTAAGCAAAACCATTTGAGAACCATTGCACAAAGTTGAGCAGATATTTGTATTCTAAATATGACATGTATTGTAATAATTAGAAATAATTGCATTAAATGAAAATTACCTTAATGTGCATAACTTTTAATGAGTAATTACCTTTATTTTTCAGACCTGAATCTCTTATGAAATATGGGAATTTCCAGTCTGTATGCATAACATTACATATTGTTTCATTACATAATATTACATATAATTCCAACTTTAACTAAAAAGTGAAGCACCAATTTACATTGGATCCAGTACATTCTGGAAGTATTTATACAACTAGACAACAGGCCGGTCAGTGAAACTGTCACTGTTGCGTCTTTGCTAAGTGTGGGATTAATTTATCTTGTAACTGGGTTTTTGTGCCTTCCAATGCAAACATATGAATTTCTATAAAGTGTTTAACTTGTTGCAAAATCCGCTTAACTTTAGATTATCAACAAAGTAACATTATCTAGCTAAATGTTTATGTATATTTCAAAATTGTGTATCAATGTGTGTCATCAGTTGTGCTGAAGATTGAAAATGATTGATGCATGAATGACCCAAATTGCAGCAATTTATAAGGGGAAAATATGTGTTCCAGGAAGTAAAATGCACCGTTTGCTGAGTATCTCTTAAAGCAGAAAAGCCAGCTTATTGTTGCCCCTCTACCCTCACATCAACCCCCTCTTCCAAAAAATATAAATAAAAGTTATTCTTCCCGTCGGGGAATCGAACCCCGGTCTTCCGCGTGACAGGCGGAGATACTGTCCACTATACTAACGAGGATGCAGTTATTAGGGCGTAATCGCCTAGGAGTGTTATTGTACATGTAAACAAATACCTGAAATAGTAAGCCTTCTGTCTCCCTCCCTTAGCATAGGAAAATGCGTAATCTTGGCGCTCATGTCGAGGTGTGTCCAAAAAGATATGCCATCCGTAGGGTAAGCCACTACCATAGAGAATGCATTGTAAAAGTTAAGGCTTACTATTTCGGGTATTTGTTTACATGTGTAATAAAAGTTCCATGCGATTCCACTTAAGCAGCTGCCTCCTCGTTAGTATAGTGGACAGTATCTCCGCCTGTCACGCGGAAGACCGGGGTTCGATTCCCCGACGGGGAGAAAACTTTTATTTATATTTTTTGGAAGAGGGGGTTGATGTGAGGGTGGAGGGGCAACAATAAGTTAGCCTTAACTTTCCTTATCTTTTCCAATGTATTCTCTATGGTAGTGTCTTACACTACGGATGTAATATATTTTTGGCCACACGTCGACATGAGCGGCGCAGTTCCTCATTTTCGTATGGTAAGTTGTCTTTTCTGCTTTAAAAGATACTGCAGCAAACGGTGCATTTTAACACATCTTTTCCCATTATAAATTGCTGCATACCCATCAGACCCAGTTTTCCAAATCTTCCTCCAAATGGCTAATGTTAAAATGCATGTTTTCTAATGTATTACTGCCCCTTTAAATTATTTGGCCTATTAGTTATTTGAAAGAATTAAAAGAACAGTTTCATGTCTATCCTTGTATTTTTCATCTGGTCGAGGTTGATAAGAGTTTTAGAAAGTAATAAGTAATGCAATTACTTTTTAGACAGATTCATTAGTACAGTAATCGAATTACACTGTAGACAATGTAATTAGTAGTTAATAATAAATTACCTTTTTTGAGTAATTTACCCAACACTGGTGTATGTATAATATATCTTAGTCTTTGGTGCAAAAAACATCTTTCATCAATCCATCAATTATGTTGGTATTTAATCCCATAATTTATATATAAACTTGTTGTAATGTTGTTACAAAACTAACTTATTGTGGTTCATATATTATTGGGTTACACAGTGTCGGATCTAGGCTTGGGCTCTAACTTGGGCTGTCCAAATCCTCAGGTTACCTCATCTGGTGTGGGAAGACTCAGAGTAATCCTTGGTACCAGTGGGCAATATTACATCCTGGCCTCTCGTCTGTGCCGTAAAGCATGCAAGAAATACTGGTTTGCTGATAAACCCCAGTGGCTTGATCTGCTACCAAAGCAATTTAGTAACATCTTGCCAGCCTTCCTCACCCAGAGGAAGAGAATCTGCAAAACGGTGATGGATGAACTGAGGTGCTCTGGAAACCTTATGATATGGGTAATCAGCTGTCTGATGTGCTCACCTTAAATATGAAAGAGCCCACCTTGCCTACCTGCTCAGTGTTCAGAACATCAAAGATGTTGAAGCAGGGCTGTCTGGACAGAGGGCCATCACTGGAACCCTGAGGAAGGATGACACACCAGCCACATTTGGGGGTTATGAGGACACTGGTGGGTGGCATGGGGTGTCTGTGAGTGCACACTACCTGGTGGATTACCTTCTTCAAGAATACCAGAAACAGGAGTTATCTCTCTCTCAGGTCCTACAATGCCATTTTGGACAGGTCTTCCATAGAAATAGATTTTTCTTTCACGTTGTATTTAGGGACATGTGCCTCTCGCAGAAAGTTCAATTAAGACATCCTTGTTAAACTGGACAGGTTCAACAGAGAGTGTGTGTCTGAGCACCATGTAGCTCCTTCAGCTAGTTCCTCTCTGCTGCCTTCACTGGAGTGGATCAAGGTGACCTGGAGAGACTGATGGGTGCATAAAGTTCTGTGGTATTGTGCCTGCTAATCCCACTAAGCAGCATTTCAGAGAGCACTGCAGGACAAATGTGCCACATCCGAGAGAGCTGCTCCAGAGCATTGAAGAAGTGCTCCAACATTTTTATGCTGCTAAGGATAACAACAATGTCTAGCTTTTTAAACCATCAATGATAAAGGTGTGGAAGATTCAGCAGGCACACATCCTGAGAGGCTGCCTGAGTGACCTTAGATAGATAGATAGATAGATAGATAGATAGATAGATAGATAGATAGATAGATAGATAGATAGATAGATAGATAGATGGATGGATGGATGGATGGATGGATGGATGGATGGATGGATGGATGGATGGATGGATAGGTAGGTAGGTAGGTGGATGGTGGGTGGGTGGGTGGGTAGGTAGGTGGATGGATGGATGGATGGATGGATGGATGGATGGGTGGATGGGTGGGTGGGTGGGTAGATGAATGGGTGGGTGGGATAGATAGATAGATAGGTAGATAGATAGATAGATAGATGGATGGATGGATGGATGGATGGATGGATGGATGGATGGGATAGGTAGGTAGGTAGGTAGGTAGGTAGGTAGGTAGGTAGGTAGGTGGATGGATGGATGGATGGATGGATGGGTGGGTAGATGAATGGGTGGGTGGGATAGATAGATAGATAGATAGATAGATAGATAGATAGATAGATAGATAGATAGATAGATAGATAGATAGATAGATAGATGGGTGGGATAGATAGATAGATAGATGGATGGATGGATGGATGGATGGATGGATGGATGGATGGGATAGGTAGGTAGGTAGGTAGGTAGGTAGGTAGGTAGGTGGATGGATGGGTGGGTGGGTAGATGAGTGGGTGGGATAGATAGATAGATAGATAGATAGATAGACAGATAGATAGATAGATAGATAGATAGATAGATAGATAGATAGATAGATAGATAGATAGATAGATAGATGGGTGGGTGGGTGGGATAGATAGATAGATAGATAGATAGATAGATAGATAGATAGATAGATAGATAGATAGATAGATAGATAGATAGATAGATAGATAGATAGATAGATAGATAGATAGATAGGTGGGTGGGTGGATGGATGGATGTGTATTATGCAAGGGCGTAGATTTGGCTTGAACGTTGGGGGGGGTTACCTCCACCCATTCCCCCCAGAATCTACTCCTCTGATATTGCATATGTGCAAGTTCTGCTCAAAATAATTATATGCTTCATAAATGTCTTTTCAAAGTGTGCTGTCACTTTCATCTTGGTGTTTGTGTTAGACTCTGCAAACATTATTACTTCTTTGTCCTGTTTCACATATTAGCTTGTTTCTATTCAAATTATGTTTCTTGGGAAAATGGTCAAATACAACATCATATACATGAAAAACAGACATACTTTAGTGATGGAAAGAGACCCGTTTCACAGAATTTAGGCTGTCAGACTAACAGGGGTCCATCGTTTTTAGGAGTTTTTGAGGTTGGATTTTGACCTTTGGCACAGCTGTAAAAGTGCTTTTTCAGTACTCCACCCTTGTACTGCAGTATCGAGATAATAGCACAGAAGCACCGAACAGGTATGCTAACAATATAAGATCACAACAGATGTCTCTAAATAGCGTCTTTATTAACAAGGTTACATTGCAGTGTTTGTGTTTTGAATAGAACTGTGTAAAGTAAATTAACTTGCAGCAGAAATGTTGACCTGCTTCTACGTCTTTCATTTTTACCACACAGCAAATAAACCCGTTCCTACATGTCTGCTTATTTTACACACTAGACATTGAATCTGACAATTTGGAGGCCTTTTGTCTTGTCTTGACATACATTAGAATAACTTTAACTTTACCGTAACTTCTTGTGACCTGGAGTTAGTTGAGTAGCACACAGATTTATGAGCACGTAATATTTTTTTATGTTACATCAGCTCTTGATATATATATATATATATATATATATATATATATATATATATATATATATATATATATATATACATATACACTGACAACCAAAGTTTGGAATAATGTACAGATTTTGTTCTTATGGAAAGAAATTGTTACTTTTATTCACCAAAATGGCATTCAACTGATCACAGTGTATAGTCAGGACATTAATAACATGAAAAATGTCTATTACAATTTGAAGAAAATGCTCTGAACTTCTTAAACTACTTCAAAGAGTTCTCATCAAAAAATCTTTCACGTGCAGGAATGACAGCTTTGCAGATCCTTGTTATTCCAGCTGTCAGTTTGTCCAGATACTCCGGTGACCTTTGACCCCACACTTCCTGTAGCACTTGCCATAGATTCCCTCCTTTATCAACCACTTGGCTAAAATCAAGTTCTGCCCTACATTGTTTTTTATTTGTTTTTTGGGTTTTATCTTCACATTTTTAGACATTAAAAATAAGTTATAAGACATTAAAGTAGTTTTGCATTGTCTATTGTATTACTCTGAAAAAATGCTTTGTTTGGTATAAAGTAAATATAGCAGAAAATATTCAGTAAATTCTACATTTGAACTCAATTCAAACATGTAATAAATGCATGCTCTAGCTTCCAAGTAAGTTAAATATCATTTATGATTGTTTGTTATCCCTACAATGCATCATCCTGTATTAACCCTAAAGTAGAGAACCGTGTCATATTTATTCGCTAATTTGAGTAAATTTCACTGGTAAATAAAATATGTACATTTTATTTAACTTTTCAATGCTAATTAATGAGCTTGCATGGTCTCACAGTTAGTAACTTTATTTACACCACTTTTAATGTTGATTTCATTATGTTTGCTAACTTCTTGTTTTGTGAATTCTGAAGTTTGTACTCTTAAAGTTAACCATTTATGATCCCAAAACATTATCTGTTGGTTGTTATGGGCAAAGTGTTTTTGTGCAAGTGTCAAGGTCGGCGTGCGCAGCTCTGTAGTTTGATTTTTATTGACAGTAATGCAAGCTGATGTTGAATACTTAATGAATACATGCATTAAGCTTCCGTGTGTAAGGCTTACATACTGTATGTCATGTGGTACATGATTAAACGTGTTTATAGTGAAAGTATCAAGTGTGAAAGGTTCATATAAAATGTTAATTTAAATTTGACTAAGTTTATTTTAGTAGCATGCACAGTACATCAGATTTGTTAGTTCCTGTAGCAACTGAAATGTTTAAGTTAAATTTACTCACTCACTTAAATCAATATTATGTCATGAAGTTAAGTAGGACTTGTCATTTTATTCATTGTAGTTCTGTTTTCTCTGCAGACTTGAAGATGGTGGTTTTGTCTAAAGAGTACGGGTATGTGGTGCTTACCGGAGCAGCATCATTTCTCCTGATGGTTCATTTGTCTCATGCTGTCGTAAAGGCTAGGCGTAAATACAACGTTCAGGTAACAGAACGCAACAATTTCAAACATTTCGAAAGATTTAAAACAGTAGTATGCTACGTTTTTGTCACACAAACTCATCATGATGCATGCAAGTTGCATCCAGTTATCATCTTGGAAGTAAAAATGAGTGTTTTGCATTTATCCTTAGATTATGTGTAAACATGTATCAATGTTTATTTACCTCAGAGATAGTAACATTAGGGATGTAATGTGTTAGGATGCTATAATGAACATAGAGATGTTAAGGTAAGTAAAATAACACTCTTTATAAGATTGCTTTAGGCTTTTCTCATCCAGAATGTATAATGGGCTTTAGATTGTACATTTTTGTAAACGTGTAGTTTAGAAACCAAGGAAAAAGTATTTCTTTTATTTCTCCATCTACTCTAGTATCCTGAAATGTACAGCGACAATCCAGAGACTGGCAATAAATTCAACTGTATTCAGAGAGCACACCAGAACACGTATGTATAAGTAATATGCTGTGTCCTTAAAACTGTAATGGTCTAAAATGAGTGCTGAATATTAAAATGATCAAGAATTGTATCAATTTAAACAATAGAATCCTTCTTCGCAAATGTTCAGGTTCTTTTTGAGTTCTTCTGTTGTAGTGATATTCTTTATATAGTATATCTGTTGTACTCTTACAGTGTTGAAGTCCTGACTCCATTCATATTTACATTATCTATGGGTGGAATTCAGCATCCAGTGAGTATATCTCTGGAGCTAGACTATACACATATGGGTTAAAGTTCACTTGAGAAACTAACTGTTGTATATATGCTTTCAGCGTCTAGCCAGTGGTTTGGGAATGATCTGGATTTTCAGTAGGGTGTTGTACGCTCGTGGATACTCTACTGGAGGTGAGTCCCGTCGCATCACCACATGCTTGAAAAAGTCTCACATCCTGAACTGAATAAAATTGTCTGTATTGTCAGTATTACAGCTTAGTACTGGTGATGTTTTGTATATCCTTCTATTTTGGCATTGAAAACAACAGCATTGTTTTAAGATCCATCATATTCTGCTGATTTAATGTGTTTCTGTGTGTTGTGTTCTCTCTTGTAGACCCTCAGAAGCGTTATCATGGGGCATTCGGTAACCTTGCATTGCTGGGTCTGTTCCTCTGTACTGTGAACACTGGGAGAACACTGCTTGGATGGGGTCCCGAGTCAAGATGGCCCAAATGGCCTATTTGTTATAAATAGTAGAAATTATGGTTACTAAATTAACTTTTTAAGCACTGATTTACTTCACTGAATTGCATAAAATAAAACGTTCAACAAATCACACTTTGCAACATTTTCTCTGTTATGCAACATAAAAAACAAAAACAAAACAAAGGCAGACACAGGTGACACTCTTAGATCTGGTAAACCATACAATCAATAATCCAGACAACACCAGAAGATACAATTCCATATGAAATCATCATGAAAGATTTTTAGCAATAATATACAACCCTTTCATCACACCTACCATGATCTCAACGTTTATTAGTGTGTTTTTGTCTGTTTAAGCTTTAAGTAAATTCAATTCAATCTGAAATCATATCGAATTGTCAAATTCCCGTTCAAGTACTACATTACCCACAATCCACCAATCAGAATCTGCGCCTGCCTACAGTACTTACGGCGTCAGGGTCGATGGGATATTGAGTTTGTAATTGGATTGTCTGGTGACACGTTTTCGTTTTATATCGACAGTTCAGACGTAAAATGTACGTGATGAAACAATTACTTTAGTTAGTTTATCTGCCACAAAGGTACAGCGCAGCTGTAAGAAACATACGTACGCAGTCAAATGTCTGGAAATATACTAAATTTTCCAGAATCCATGTAGTGGAACGGAAGTGACGTGTGTTTTGCGCCTACTGGATTTAAACTGACACGACCGCTTATCCATTAATCGTGTAAAAAATATAATTTCAGCCACATAGCTGGTTTTTAATGATTATTTTGAACTTTGATACAAAATATGCGCTCATTGGGGGGTTATCTGAATTAACCCGTTGTTTACTTCGAGAGATGCTATTAAAAGCATTGTCTAAGTTGTTTGGTTTCTAAGGCTGAAACACATCCGTGCAGAGTCGGTTGACTTTAAATGATCCTGCTTTATATCTTCATGCCTGAGGCCAGTTTGCTTACAACCAAACGTTTGTATTTAAATCGAGATAGCGCTCAGTATGAACTGGGATCATCATTTGAGCTCCATAATTTCAGAGGCCGATGGAAGTGTCGCAAAAATGAGGGTGAGAGTCTAAAAGGACTGGATTTTATATACGAACGATCATATGCAATTGATACGTGGATGTCTGTTCCGTTGGTTGTAGAAACGGACACATACAGTGCCTCACACCCCTTCTTGATTTCTTCTATTTTTGTGTGGTTTAGTGTGACTATATACAAAAAAGGCAACCTGAATAAACACAAAATGCAGTTTTCAGATATGTACGTATTTTATATTTTAGCAAATAAGTTATGAAACACTTATATCACCCATGTGAAAAGCTAACTGCCGCCGCAAGGGTGTTTGATTTACGCCAGATGTAACGGGACCCCTGTCTTCCAAAAAGTTCCACTTTCGACTCATCAGTCCACAGAACATTCTCCCAAAAAGGTTTGAGGATCATCAATGTGTGTTTTGGCAAAATCCAGACGAGCCTTAATGTTCTTCTGGGTTAGCAGTGTTTTTCGCCTTGTCACTCTCCCATGGATGGCATTTTTGGCTAGTGTCTTTCTGATAGTGGAGTCCTTTATTTAACAGGGACCTTTATTGATGTGAGAAAGGCCTGCAGTTCCTTGGATGTTGTCCTTGGCTATTTTGTGAACTCCTGGATGAGTCGTTGTGCTCTTGGAGGAATTTTGGAAGGTCGACCACTTCTGGAAAGGTTCTCTACTGTGCCAAGTTTTCTCCATTTGAAGATAATGGCTCTCACTGGGGTTCCTCAGAGTCTTTTAAATATCTTTATAACCCTTCCCAGTCTGATGTATTTCAATCATCTTTTTCCTCATAATTTCTGGAATTTCTTACGACCTTGGCTTAGTGTGCTATTGGGTGAGACCTTTTAGCCAACTTCATGCTGCTGAAAAAGTTCTATTTAGGTGTTGATTTGATTGAACAGGGATGGCAGTAATCAGGTCTGGGTGTGTCTAGTCCCAAAGCGACTTACAGAGACATTATTACAGGGACAATCCCCCCGGAGCAACCTGGAGTTAAGTGCCTTGCTCAAGAACACAATGGTGGAGGCTGTGGGGATCGAACCAGTGACCTTCTGAATCCCATTATGAATGCAGCGTAATAGATTTGGGGATTTAGTAACTGAGGGGGCAAATACATTTTCACACAGGCCCAGTTGGCATTGGATAACTTTTTTTATCTTCAATAAATAACATTATCATTTATAAATGTTATTTTGTTTTTACTCCGATTGCCTTTGTTTTATGTTAGACTTTTTAATTTTTGAAAGAATTTAGGATGATATATACACAAAAACAGAAGAAATCGGGGTGGGGGCAAATACTTTTTCACAGCACTGAGAGTCTTCAGGCTCAAAGTGATAGTACACCCAAAAATACAAATTCTCTCATCATTTACTCACACTCATGCCATCGCAGATGTGTCTTTCTTTCTTTCTTCTGCAGAACACAGTCACCGATATTTAGAAGAATATTTTAGCTACGTAGGGCCAGACAATGCAAGTGAATGGTGGTTAAAAAAGCATATAAAGGCAGCATAAAATAATCCAGATGACTCCGGTGGTTAAATCCATATCTTCAGAAGCGATATTTATATTTAGACCCCAGTGAGCAAGCTTAAGACGACTGTGCCAAGGAACACAAAACTCCATAAGATGTTGGTTAATGGACAAAGATAACCTTGGGGGAAAATGTAGTACATAATGTTACTAATATTAAGTGGGCAGTTAACAAATTATTATTTTTCTTTTTTACCAGGAACATCTTACCACACATGGAAGATCTTCCAGGGGAAAGGAAGGTAAATTAATTTTGTTGATGATAATTTAGGCCACTAAATATTCTATACATTATCATCAGGTTTGATTATTATTAATGTACTATTAATGTAATCATGTGTATGGCTCTCTCTCTCTCTCTCTCTCTCTCTCTCTCTCTCTGTAGATCTGTATCCAGTGAGAGAGGTGATGGCAGGTGATGATTTGAAGCCCTCATCCTCTCTCAGTACTGCAGTTCAGTGGTCAGATCTGACAGCCATCCAGACCCAATTACATCAACAGAGTCAGGTTAGAATGACACATATATTATTATGTTTATTTATTGTATGACTTATATTTCACACCAAGCTTGAAAGCACTTTCACGATCCTGCAAGCTGTAATCTGATTGGTTGACTTTATGCAACCTCTGGGAGTAAAGGCACACAGATTATTATTAAGTCGTGTTTACAAGGCACAAGCCCTTTTTGTGGATGAAAAATGTCACTGGATCTGCCGAAGTTTGCCAGGTTATCTTGATTCTGCCACAGGCCATTGAGACTTTAACACAAAGCCTTCGCTTACTGGAGAGAGAACGTGATGCTCAGCAAAGACAAATCCAGACATTACAAGGTGAGCAGATTCCTGGTGGATCATAAATGTTTTTAAAAGCTTTATTTTTTTTTACCTATGCTTCTTGAATAAGTAAACGCTGCTTGGAACAATCTCTGAGTTAATAATCATTCCAGGAATGTTGTCTTCCAGAGGAGCAGAGGAGACTTAAGGACAGACTAGAGGAGAGAGAGAGGGATGCCGAGCGGAGAACGTTGAGTCCTGCACCAGACAGACGGGTGGAGCAATGGAAGAGAGAGATGGCTCGAGAGTTGAACAGTTTGAGAGGTCAGATCAACCGAGCCACGACTCTAGAAACACAGGAAGAAAGGTTAGTAATGGTTCTTTTGTGAGTTGATTTGATCAGACCAGATAAATGCATCCTGTTTGAAATAATCCATCTGTATTTTGCTATGTTCAGAACGGCATACTAACATATGCAGTATGCATTATGGAGTAATTATATTATTGTGCACAGTATGTGAATTTTACATGGAATTTCCAGATGACTCACTAAAATGTTTGTTACTCAAGCAAGGTGTGAGATACTAGTATGACGAATGAATGGGGCGGCTGTGGCTCAGGTGGTTGAGCGGCTCGGCTACTAATCGCAGGGTTGGTGGTTCAATTCCTGGCCCATATGACTCCACATGCCGAAGTGTCCTTGGGCAAGACACTGAACCCCAAGTTGCTCCCAATGGCAGGCTAGCACCTAGCGTGGCAACTCTGCCGTCATTGGCGTGTGTGTGTGAATGGGTGAACGAGTTACACTGTAAAGTGCTTTGAAAACCGCTACGGTTAAATAAGCGCTATATAATTGCAGAAAAGAAAACAAAAGAAACTTTGATTTTTCATTATATACTTTTTAGCTGGCAAAATTTAAACGAATATTCCAGGTTCAATACTAGTTAAGCTCAATCAACAGCATTTGAGGCACAATATTGATTAACACAAAAATAAATTTCGACTTCCTTAAAAAAATAATTCATTTCCGTTGTAAGTGCCTCACTGTATTCACTCGATTTTTGCTCTCTTTTTTTCTTTTTTCTTTTTGGGTGCAATTAACATTATGCCACAAATTCTGTCAATTGAGCTTCACTTGTATTGAACCCGGAATATTTCTTTAAGACATTCCCCCAAAATGGAATTCAAAAGTGCAAAATAATAGAGAGGGTAATCTGTAGTATGCTGGTATTCCATTCCTGACACAAAGACTTGGAGAATAAGAAGCAGTTTAAAAGCTGCAATAATTGAGAATTACATTCAGTGTTTGTAATGGTATGTATATCCACAGTTTCAGCTCTAAACTCCACAGAGAAGAACTAGAAAAGTTCAGAAGAGAAGTTGATATTCTCAAGAACAAACTGAGTGAGTCACATACGTGTTACATTTCAAATGCACACATATTCTCTGCTGGTCTACACTGAAAAACTGAAAAATATTTGTGATCTACACAACAAAATGTTATTCTCTAAAATGTGAACTCTAACAATTACATTAAGTAGGGTGAATGTGAACCAATAATGCATGTTCAACAACATGGGCAAAGGGGATTTGGGCTGCGGATTTGTATGTCCCATTGCATGGGACTTGATACAGGGTTATTTTATGCATTTTTGATCAAGGTGAGAAAAGGGGGAGACATAGTGTTTAATGTTGTTATTTCGGAACGTAGAACTGATTCTGAAATGCAGGGTGTAAAGGTATTCAATGGAAAGGAGGAGGCGAGAACCGGCTTGACGATATAAATAATAGTTTAATGGTAAACTTAAAAGACAACATAAACACACACATGACGGACATGTCCGCTAACGATCTCTCTCTCCCGCACGGCCCTCTGCAGTCAGCCTTTAAACCTCACAGAGGCATAATTAGCCTAATACGGGACCGGGTGTGTAGTATCACAACCCGGCCCCGCCCTCCGCCCCGCCACACAGGGTTACCATTGTGGTGAAGAATGGAGCTTTTGCTTAGCTTGATTACTAGCATGCTATTGCTAGTTCAAATTTAGAAACTAGCTTAACCTTATAACCAGGGGTGGACCGGGAAGAGAAATCGGACTGGGATTTTACATAGAATCTGGCCCAAAAGTTGTTGAGTGGGGGGGGGGTCCTTTTCTGCATATCGGTGCCCCCTTCGGATATTGTGGCACAGTTTTGTGGCCCTTTCTGCATAATGCGACGGCTCATTTCAGCTTAGTGCTGGTATGCCAGATTACCAATCCAGCCCTGTTTATAACATAAATCAGTGAAATAGTGAAATATTAAGTAAAACTTAAATATGTTTGGGACAATATATAAATCCACTTTGAGGTTACATAATTGGGTAATTTAAAAAATAACTTTATTCCATTATGACGAAATTAGGTGAACAAAGAATTAATGAGCTAAAACATAAGGAAACAAAGTGTTGATGTAACTTAATTGATTCATCAGATTACAGTAAATCATGTAAATTAAAAATTTTCTTAGTGTACTGATATTTTGACTGCTTGGAACAATTGATATTTTCATCAGCTGTTTGTTAACTGGATCGTGTTTCTGTAGTGCAACAAGAGGAAGATACGTTCCAGCTTCAGTCAGAGTCCAGAGAAACAAGGAGACAGTATGAACGAAACTCTAAGGTAAATTACATGTATACATCGATCAGCCACAACATTAAAACCACCTACCTGATATTATGTAGTTCCCCTTCGTGCCGCCAAAACAGCACCAACCCGCATCTCAGAATAGCATTCAGATGATATTCTTCTCACCACAATTATACAGAGCGGCTATCTGAGTTACTGTAGACTTTGTCTGTTTGAACCAGTCTGTCTGGCTGGAACCAGTCAACAAGGCGTTTCCATCCACAGAACTGCCGCTCACTGGATGTTTTTTGTTTTTGGCATCATTCAGAGTAAATTCTTGAGACTGTTGTGAAAATCCCAGGAGATCAGCAGTTACAGAAATACTCAAACCAGCACGTCTCTGACACCAAATCTATTAAGAACCTTGGAGCTGGATGCCTGGGTTGCTCAGCGAGTATTGATGCTGACTACCACCCCTGGAGTCGCAAGTTTGAATCCAGGGTGTGCTGAGTGACTCCAGCCAGGTCTCCTATGAAACCAAATTGGCCCGGTTGAAAGGGAGGGTAGAGTCACATGGGGTAACCTCCTTGTGATCGCGATTAGATGTTCTCGCTCTCAATGAGGTGTGGATCGGGGAGAGTAGCATGAGCCTCCATATGCTGTGATTCTCCGCGTTGTCGTGTACAGCGAGCCGCGTGATAAAATGCGCAGATTGACGGTCTCAGAAGCGGAGGCAACTGAGACTTGTCCTCCACCACCCTGATTGAGTTAAGTAACCATGCCACCACGAGGAGCAACTAAGTAGTTGGAATTGGGCATTCCAAATTGGGAGAAGAGGGGATAATTAAAAAAATAAAAATACATCCTCGGAGCTCACGGTAGGTGGGATTTTTAATTCCAGAACCAGACTGTTGTGCTTTGTATGACTTGAATGGTAAATAGTGCTTAAAAAAAGGAAAGTGTTAGAAATTTGGTTCTCTCCGGATGTTGATTTGTATATTAAGCTACGTTAAGCTTTTATAAAATCTCTGGAATGGTCATATTTGTTTTGTAGACGCTGGAGAGTCTTTCAGATTCACACCGCGCACACAGTTTTGAACTTGCCCGGACAGTTTCACAGTACCAGCACACTCAACAGGAAGTACGAGATGTCAGGTTAGTATGATAGCAACACCCATAACAACAGCTGGAGGAAAGTTATCAGGGGTTACTTTTCTCTCGTTTTATCTGTGTTTGTGTGTTTTAGAGTCACTGTGTCTGAGCTGAAGGATGAGGTAAGAGGTCTGATCCTGAGAGACGTCCTGCCCACACCTGCACATGTGCCAAAGAAACCAGGTGAGACGGCTGTTAACAAGCTGTACTAACTAAAGGGGTTATATAAATTCTTTCCCCTTGAGGTCCACTTACAATTTTAGGACATTAGTTTTTCGTGACCATTTTCCAGCCTCTCTCTGACCCTAAGAATAATGCTGCCTTCACGTACTATCAGATTTATAGTAAATACGAGTTTTCTACTTGGATATTGCACATGAATGGCCCTTTAAGTCGTAATTACGACGGAAACTCGTTGTTTCTGAGTTGGGAGGAGATGTAAAACTTCAACACGGTGGGGGAAAGTACGGTTTCTGTGGTGAAGGATACCTTGATTTGGTCATACACATTTACGTATTTCTCACACACACACACACACACACACACACACACACACACACACACACACACACACACACACACACATGTTGTGTTTCCATGTTTTATGGGGACTTTCCATAGACATAATGGTTTTTATACTGTACAAACTTTATATTCTATCCCCTAAACCTAACCCTACCCCTAAACCTAACCCTCACAGAAAACTTTCTGCATTTTTACATTTTCAAAAAACATAATTTAGTATGATTTATAAGCTGTTTTCCTCATGGGGACCGACAAAATGTCCCCACAAGGTCAAACATTTCGGGTTTTACTATCCTTATGGGGACATTTGGTCCCCACAAAGTGATAAATACACACTCACACACACACACACACACACACACACTCTCTCACACACACACACACACACACACACACACACACACACACACACACACACACACACACACACAGCTGTATGTTGAAGCCAGACACTTAACATACACACAGAGACTTTTAATACTTCAAGGTCATGTCCTTACACTGTCAGTAATGCTCTCAAAACTAATACAGTGATGCCATCTACTGGTTATTGAAAGTTACTACAGTATAAGTATTTCAAACAAGGAAAATACATGAAACTTATAAGGCATAATTGGTAACATATAGTAAACTGATTGGTTTACATATAAGGGAAATAAGTTAAATAAACATAGTAAGCAAAGTATTATAGTTAATCATTCAGGGTAAATGCATAGCATACTTCAAATGTAAATGCAATGCAAATGTTTATATATATATATGTTCTTATTTCTTCATGGTGTCTAGGCCAGACATGTTGCTGAACTCAATTGGAGTTGCTGTGATGTAAATGTTGCCAGTTTTATGTTTCATTTCATTTTGGCTAAATTTTACTAGATGGTGTTTATGGAAATGATGACTTCTTAAAGTGTGTTTTCATGGTACAAGGAAGTCTTTTATCTCATATGAAAATGTAATTCCTTGTGATATGAACCCTTTAAATGTATTTGATCTTAATATCTTGTCCTTAATGATTTGTAGGTAATCGTGTACTATTTACGGCTGTTTTCCTTTAATTTTTCTGTTACACCTGTGTGATTCCAGAGGTAACCGTGGAGATGAGCCCCCGGAGACGGGTATCGTCAGGGTCGGAGGATGATTTCAGTCCCACCCCGAGTCTGGGGGAGATCAGCTCAGATGAGCTGGATACATCCTGGCTAGAACCAGGTGAAAAATGCATTCATAACCACATCACACACAGAAACATGTATGCTGTTCCCAAACCTAGTGAATCTAGGCAGGAATTTAAAGCATCATAGACTCCCACATGGAGATGCTACCAATTTAGATTGTCAATGATTTGGAACATAAGAGGTTCCATCTTGGTTAGGATGCTGCCTGAGAATGTAGTTCCCTATGTTGGCAGTAGACAGTGAGGCAGCTCACTAGGGTTTCAAACAGATTCAAGTGTTCAACGTGCACTAAAAGGCTGGCAAGCTACAACAAAGCACCCCTGGTGCTAGTCTGCTATATTCCAAGTCTTATGAGGTTTTTCAGTGAATAACGACGTGAATTACGTGCTGTTTCTTATACAAAGCTATCCTTTGGCTTCAGAAGACTTATAATGTAGCATATGGTCGTGTATGTCATTTCTGTGGTTTATTCTAACAATTACACATTACTTGTTTATTTTAGAGAAACACACAAGGAGTCGCCGCCGACGTGTTCGCCAAAGTTTAGACCTGTCAGGAAGTGATCTCAGCAATGCTGGAAGTGAGCTTGACGGTAACCTTGACAACGATGCTGAAGACGTGGCCGGAGTTTTAGACAGCCCTCCTGATCTCAGTCTCAGTGACCTCTGACCTTAAAAGCCATATAAACTATCTGCTGATACTTTAAGCTACCTGAAGAAATGGAACCTCTTGCCTTTCCATAGTGACTGGACTGTTTTAAGAGTGCAACTGAGAGTGTACTTATGTCACAAAGGCCTGGAGTATGAGAGGTACTTTTTCCACTGTCAGTAATGGATCTACACCAACATAAAACCCAATACTGTGAGTTCACTGAGAGGTCTTTGTGTTCTCTGTATGACTGACATTAGTGTCTTTATAACGGTAATATTGAGATACTGAAGTATTTCTAAAGTATTATTGAAACTTCTTAGTATTATAACTAGAGATAGACAGATATATCGGTTTTACAGATTTATCTGTGCCGATAGTTGGTGTTTTTTTTTTTTTGGTTAACCGTAGACTTGATCAGCAGTTACAGAAATACTCAAAAAAGCTTGTCTGGCACCAACAATCATGCCATGGTCCAAATCACTGAGATCAAATTTTTTCCCCCCATTCTGATTGTTGATGTGAACATTTACTGAAGCTCCTGACCTGTATCTGCATGATTGTATGCACTGCACTGCTGCCTCACGATTGATGATTGTTGGTACCAGACCGGCTGGTTTGAGTATATCTGGGATTTTCACACACAACAGTCTCTCGAATTTTCTCCGAATGGTGCCAAAAACAAAAAAAACACCCAGTGAGCGGCAGTTCTGTGGACGGAAACGCCTGTTGATGAGAGAGGTCAACAGAGAATGGCCAGACTGGTTCAAACTGACAAAGTCTACGATAACTCAGATAACCGCTCTGTACAATTGTGGTGAGAAGAATATAACATCAGAATGTTATACTGAGATGCGGGTTGGCACTGTTTGGCAGCACGAGAGGGACCAACACAATATTAGGCAGGTGGTTTTAATGTTGTGGCTGATCGATGTAGGTCGACCTATTATTATAATGAAGTAAGCCGTAAAACAGCATTTGAAATCGTAACTATCGGCCGATTCATCGGTTGTCAGCCCTTTGGACCAAATTAGTTATCGGTATCTGCAAAATCCACTATCGGTCGACCTCTAAATATAATGAAATAAGTTGCATTTAAAATCCTTTTCATTTTTATTTTGTATATCAACATCCAGTATATCCAAAGGGTTTTTGATGCTGGTTAATGTAAATATAGTCAGTGAATTTGGAATCCGTATGTGGAGAATTATTTGGTAAATAAATCGGCAATTGATTGGATCATGAAAAGCAGGCGTTCCATACAAGACTGGATCTCAACGTAGCCCAACATAAGAAACACTTAACCGACACTTCTTTTTCAAATCAATTAATGTTAACTGCCATTAAATTACTGTGTCAACTATTAGTAAGATTTTAGAAAGGCTGCATAACCTACAACAGTAGCTTAAAACAATTCATAAACCGCTATTTGCTGAAAAGTCATTCAGATAAGACCAGGAACAAAACGCTGTACTTTCTCCGCAGTCGCTCTCTTTGCTGAAGGTCACAGATGTTATTACCTTGCAATGTTTACAAGAGTGTTTGACCTTTAAATCATGCTGTTTCATAGTGTTAGGAAAGTGTTGTCCTCCCAAAAGTCCTGTTATTAACCGTTTCTTGTCTGCTTTAGTTAAATCTCAACTAGAGTTACTAACTCATCTGCCCGTTTTCCTGCCTCTATTGTTCAATATCACAAGAACATCCAGAATCCTTTTGCCCGACTTTTTCCACTACTTAAAACTCTCTCTCTCTTTGGGGTTGGGAACTGAGAACCAGAGGCGCAAAAACCATATATGCAAGGTAGGGGCACCATGTAAAGGGGCGCATGCTCAACAGATACATGGGGTGCAAAATTTTGATGCACTCATGCACATGCAGAAATGGGTAGCTACGCCCCTGCCGAGAACCAGTTCTTATTCGTACCGTTCCATTGTAACAGTTCTACTGTTTCCATCATTTTTGCATAATTTATTTTTATTTATATATAATGGTTTCCTTCATCAAAACGGTACAAGGCTTGGTGACTTTTACTACATTTGCCATCTGAACACACAAAAAACTCTGAATTGATTCTATGAATCCAGGTGGTTTTATCAATAAGTGTTACACATTTTGCATTCCCGAAAATAATTAGACTTGTAACACGCACACCACTTGCTCTCTCTCTCTCTCACACTCACTCACTCACTCACACACACACACACACACATATACAGAAATTAGGTGTGGAAGCCGCACCATCCAGACATAACACTTAATCGTTTATGAAAACAAAATTTCATGTAAAGTTATACATGTGGCTTCCTTTGACCTTCCTCACATTTCTATTTCAGCAGCACAATAATGAAATTTCTTACATTTACTGTTTGGTCATTTTTGACCAATTCAACGTTTGTATTTGTAATTAAAATGTTTTCCTTCATCTGAATGGGACAAAGCTAGGTGACCTTTTCTACACTTGCCATCGCAACACACTTACAAATTTGTTTTTATTTTCAAGACTTTATTCATTTTCTTCACTGCTTATTGCTTTTTTGAATGAATAATTTGTTTATTGTTGTTCATTATCTTGTTGTTCGTTATCTTGCCATTTTATTACTTTGCTAAATATATATCCAAATTCAAAACTTAATATCTAGACTGAAATGTAACTTTGTTACAGTATTGTTCTACAGTGACCAGGCAGCATGTGGATCACTGCTGCCATCTACGGGTTATAATTGTCATTTCATCTAAATATAGATATTTTCCAGCAGACGCTCCAAATGCACAACACATCTGGAGATTTTCTGGGAGTTTATGTTTTTAATTAGTTGGAAGTAATATAAAATGTGTTTATTTTATATGAAAATAAATGGTGGAATTTAGAGGTAAATTAGGTTGAAATACCATAAAATTCAAATAAAATGCATGATAACGTTTATAATAAGAGTGTCGGCCTGTAACAAAGACTGAAGAAGGGTTTAAACAAAATACTGGAATTGTATTCATTTAATTGTGTATTGTAATTAAAGATAGGCCCACACTTTTAGTTTTGTGGCAGTCAGTGGACCATATATTGGATTTAATTGATGCCTCTAAAAAGTCTGTATAAACAGCTTTTGCAAGAATTGTATTAAAAATGTTTCTGATATATTCTGTTATACCTGCTCTGTTGAAATCTGAAATGAGCTTATAATTTCACAACAGACTGCTGAGGGCAGTAAATGCAATACAAATTACATTTCATATTTCCTCATCAAAAGTAAGAAGCATTAATGAAACTGCTTTAAGAGTAATTGGAACCAGAATTGTTAAATTCCTTACTATTCACACCCCAAATCTTTGCCGTGTTTAATAATGCAATTACAGTGGTGTCATATTTTAGTTAATCACTTTTCCAAAAATGAAATAATTTTGCCTTGTATTGTATAGATGTTTTATTAATCAAAAAGATCCAAAATGTGACACAGAAACAGTTTTACACAAATCAACTCTCACATGTTTTCACGCAAGTAAACAATATCACACTTTCAGCCAGCAAATCAAAAGTATTGGAAATTGGACTGTAATTGATCAATTAATAAGAGTGTAGAGTCTGTAGCTACATTTGGGTCATTCATTCTCAGTATTTTTGTAAAGCATTTCCTGATTGCATTTAAGCATTTCAGATACAGGAAAAGCATTGAAATAATTGGATTATTTTATAATAATGATTCTGTGTATTGGCAGCCTGGTTGACGACAATTATATCCAGGGACGGATTCTCACTTGGCCAATTATCTCCAAGGGCCCCCCTCCACCCAAAAGTTGTTAAGGGTGTGGAGGTGTTCGTTGTTCATGGCCAAAAGGGGTTTTCAAGCGGGGGTATCACCAAACTACATCGCACAGCCTTAAAGCCCAGGACACCCCCGGGCAGTCAAGGGCCCCATTGGCCCGGTTGGTAATCCGTCCCTGACTATATCTGATGTCAAAAGTAAACACAAATTAATATTCTCATCCAATACATAACTTTAGAAACTCTTTTCCAGAGAAATTAAAGCTGCTGCTTGTTTTCCTTTGGAATAACGTGCATAGATGAATCATGTACAGCAAGCCCAATAATTCCTATTAATTTTTATTTAATATTGACTTTAATGAACAAAGGCTAAAGTAAAAGTAAGTAAGCTAAAGAAGTAAGTGTGCTATTCGTAGATCACCGCGCTAGAGATTTCAAATCGTGCATGTTTGAACAGTCTGGCATCTCGTCTGCTGGCTAAACCAATGGTGTGAGTTTGAACATGATATCAATATTAACCATCAAAACCTTGATTTAAGAAAACAAGAACAAGGAAGCATGTTAATCAGAATTAAAAAATGAGTTTTTCCAGAGCAGAAAATACTAGCTGAAAATTTACAACAAAAGTAGATCTTGAGTCAACATAACAGTCATAGAGAAATTCATTTACACACACACACACACACACTGCCAAAAAGACAGAAACCTGACAGTCATCAAATAATTCCATGGCACGTGACCCATTCTCAAATGCCACATAAAGTGCAAGAATATAAACCCGATGACCAGCCACCGAAGGCCACGGTGCATTTAACAACTGAAGTGGAGTGTTTTGCTAAATTTCGTCTTGTAACAGAAACAATATGAGCATTTGTGCCTCTTTGAAGCACATGATCCATAAAATAGTTTCTTTTCAGAGAATGTTGGACGCTTTGAAGAAATCTGTGACAAAACCGTGAGATGCATCCATGTTTTTCAGTAGCTGTACATGGAGAGCGGAGCATCTTCCAACATATCGTCCTGAAACACAGAGACGTCAACAGTTTCATTGTGTACAATGTGTCTTATAGCTATGAGAGATTACAGTACTTTAAATTTACCTTCAGAAAGCAGGTACGAGAGGCCGTGCTATATTGAGGTTACTGTCTTGGTTTTCAGTGGAGGAAAACGCTGTTACAGTCAGTGTTAATGTGAGGCATAAACGTACATTGTAAACCCAAATAAGTTAACAGAACTCAAAATTTAGAACTTTCAGATTTTGCTCTTGTACTACACTTGCATGTTAATTGCTCTTAAAGGTGCACTCAGTATTTTGACATGAATTAACGATTTTGAACTCCTTAAGACATGAATTGCGATTTTGAAATATACGTATAAAATCATGACCACTCCTGTCAAATCAGTAAAGCGGTTTAATTCTGCACGGAGAGGGTCCGCACATGGGGGCGGCCATGTTAGAATCACATGACTAGCCGATTCCTACTCGCTTAATCTCAGTAACCGTCCTGATATTTGACACTTTCATTCATTGATTAAAATAATCAGGGCTGACTGTGAATACTACATTTCTACAATGGCACCTGAAACTGAAAACTTGATTTTAAATGATGCTGCCATGATCCAAGCCACTAGGTGTCAGTGTAAGTCCAAGATGCCACAAAGACTAAAGTTACTGACTGCACCATTGAAATATTGAGTTAGCTAACTCATACATTTTGATGGCACTTAACTTTAAATTTAAAAAGACATGTTCATTAAACTTAAAACAACTCCGGTTTCTTAATAGGTTTCTGTTTTGTGAACTCAATAGAAACTGAATGTTCTACATATTCATCAGGGTTCCTTTATTGGAACAAATTTGTATGATTTAACCCCCTGAGACCTGAGCGGGACTGCTGTGTGCACTTTCCATTCCCTTTTTGAATGTAACTAGCACCTATGAAACATGCAAATAAAAATCTTTTTTAGACACATAGTTTCCTTAAGAATTGACATGCATGTCCACATATGTGTCTGCCCTGATCTCAGAACAGTTTAAAATGCAGATTATGTTCATCCTAACTCCATATAATGCCTCTTTCAGCTTTTGGATGCATCCATTGATTTTCAATGTGATTTCAATGTCAATTTAGGATATTTTAAGGAAAATTTACTTATAGTCCACATATGTGGTCGTTGTATTTAAAAGCACGCGGTTTTGTGATAAATCGATGACATTTTTAAAATGAAATTTAATGAGGTTTCTCACCAGTTGTAGTTTTGTTGCCATTTCTCCCAAAGACAAAGATGAGATCGGCGCCATTTTGTTTTGTCACATGACTCGATGCGTCTAATGTTTAACGACAGCCTGGAGTCTCCTGAACTGAGATCAGTTAGTTTAAATGAAATTAAACTAAGCATGGCCTATAGTAAAGCCAAAACGTCATGTCCACGCATGTGGACGCGGGGTCTCAGGAGGTTTATTTTTCGCCACTTAATGTAATTATTTATTTTGAGCTTAGGGTTTAGCCAAATCTAACGGCAAACTAGCAACTGAAAACATGACGTTATATGTGCCGTAAAACTTGAATGACCGGATTCAATTACCACACACTCAGGCCTAGTCCACACTAATACGTTTTCGTTTGAAAACGCATCTTTTTCTCTCCGTTTTGGCCTTCCGTCCACACTGAGACAGCATTTTTGTCTGTGAAAACTGAGCTTTTTGAAAACGCAGTCCAAAGCAGAGCTGGACAGGTAATCTGGCATACCGGGCATTTTCCCGGTGGGCCGACGCACTCTGGGGCTGATCAGGGGCAGACTGGCCATTGGGAGAAGTGAGCAGGGCAGTGGGTCGGCCGCGAACCGTGCCGAACGGGCCACGATAAGCTAAAACGAGCCGTCGCGTTATGCAGAAAGGACCACAAAACGGTGCCGAAATATGCAGAAAAGGATAGCGAACACATATCCCGGTCCAAAGTGGATACATTTGAAAACGCAGTTTTCACGTTGTAGTGTGGACTGTGAAAACGGATGCTTTGGAAAACCGATGATGCATTTTTAGTCATGTGATCTATCCAACCAAAACAATCAAGATGGCGGCCCGTGTTATAGCGGCACTGTTGTGTTTGATACTCACTTTGATTACTTTGTTAAAAAATAAATGTCACTTTGTACAACCTTCACATTGCGTTCCTTCAAATGCGAAGGGAAGTTTACTCGGAATTGGTGTCCGGTGACGGAACACAAGGACAATTGCGTTTCAGACCGTTCATGCAACGGGGATTTTCCGCATGCTCGGTGACACGATTTAAGCATTTTCATACGTTTCAGTGTGGACGAGCAACTTTTGGAAAACGCTTGAAAATGCTAGTGTGGACGGAGAGCGTTTTGAATGTATTCGGATTAATGTAGACATAGCCTCAGCTTCCTAATTCCCATTTATTGTAAACATGCAAAATGATTGAGAGGTAGAATGCTTCTCATAGTTCTCTGAATGATATCTGTAAGAATGCTTTACTGACCAATCACTGTCCAGGACCAGAACTAATCATTTGAGAGAGAGAACTTTAAGTCCTACCATTGGGACATCTTGAAGTCTGTGAAATTCGGGGCCATCATTTCTACTTCTGAATTTCAGGAATATGAGGACTGACACAATGGCAGCGATGACAACAAACGCAGACACCAGTCCAGCCAGGAGTGGGTCAGAGGACACTTTCAGGTTATTGTCTAGAAAGAAAGAGGGAAGAAATGGTAAATGGTCTGCACTTAAATAGCACCTTTTTAACCTTAGCAGTATTCAAAGTTCTTTACACTCTGTCCCATTCACCCATTCACACACCATTGACGGGAGAGCTGCCATGCAAGGTGCTAGCCTGCCATTGGGAGCAACTTGGGGTTCAGTGTCTCGCCCAAGGGCCGTTCGGCATGTGGAGTCATGTGGGCCGGGAATCGAACCACCAACCCTGCGATTAGTGGCCGACCCGCTCTACCACCTGAGCCACAGCCGCCATTTTAACGGTAATAAATCACAGTACAAAATACATAATTTATAACTGCTTTTGAAAAAACTACATGTGCCACATATCTTTAGTTTTTCCCTATAAAATTAAGTTGTTCTTTTTTTGTATTCCACTGAGTAAAAAACATTATAGTTTGAGAGTAACTTAATTTTTGGGTGTACTATTCCTCTAAAGTCAAGCATGCAAAGAGCCACGTTGAGCAGTATGATGTGTCTCTCTATGTGCTTTGTAAAAAATCTGTTGTATATTTAATTAAACTCAGATCTCAGTTCAAGTTAGACAGTAGGAATGCTTGTGTCCTTTTAGGGAAAATGATGCTTGCACAATTCCTGGAAAATATAAAAATGTTGCGTGTTTGTACATTTCTAAAGTGACGCACATGCCTGGCAAATCCACAAAGATCAGTCTGTTCTTTTGTTGTGTTAGCGTTAAGACGTCCTGGCCCCTGGTGTCCGTCAGAGCTCTACGTTACTCAACAGATATAATGACGCCTTTGTTTTCCAAACGCACCATTATCAGACTATCTGCTGCGAGACCTCTATTCAGATCCCATTTTATAGAGTGTTCTTGGTGGGAGTTTGTTGTGCTCAACATCATGGTAAACAAAAAGGCAGCTGTACAATTTATAAATATATCTGTTGTGTGTGCACAGCTGCATTTGGGCTTATCTAAAATTAGCAAGCATGTGATGTTTGATACCACAAAAAAAACATCATGCACTTATTGAAACAGCCGGCTTTCTGTCTATCAGTATGACCTTACTAGGAGCCTGCAACAAGTTTGCAGTGTTGAGTCATTTTCTATCCTCAATGAAAGCAAAAATGCTGCTTGAAGCCACTAAACCACAGACTTTACAACCGTACGGAGCCCTTTAGAGGAAAGAGCCTGGAAAGGTTTTGTGTTCCCTCTAAATACATTTATACATCCTTTAAGAACATTAACCATGGTTTTACTATAGCAATCGTAGTTGGACTATAGTATTTGTAGCAATACCAATAACCCAAACATTTGCCATGGTTTTACTTCAGTACCCATATTACAACATTGAGATGGCTAATAACGAAATCCCTAAACTATGCTTTGAAAAATCATAATTTCAATTTTGCCAAAAATCATACATGGTAGTAACACCATGGCTAAAGGAATATTCCATGTTCAATATGAGTTGAACTCAATCAACAGCATTTGTGCCATAATATTGATTATCATAAAAATACATTTCGACTCGTCCCTCTTTTTCTTTAAAAAAGCAAAAATCAAGGTTACAGTGAAGCACTTACAATGGAAGTGAATGGGGCCAAACTGTAAACACTCAAATACTCACTATAGCAAAGTATAGCCACAAGACATAAACAATATACATGTAAACAGGGCTGGACTGGTAATCTGGCATACTGGGCATTTTCCAGTTGGGCCGACGCACTTTGGGGCCGATCAGGGGCGGACTGACCATCGACAGAACTGAGCGAACGGGCCGAACTTTTGGGCCAGTTGCTATGTAAAATCCCAGGTTGATTTCTCTTCCCAGTCCAGCCCTGCATGTATACATGATTTTAATGTGATAAAACACAACATGCCCACTAGGATGGACTGGACAACTGTCCAGGGTGGTTCTTTGCCTTTGGCCCGACACAGCTGGGATAGGCACCAGCACTACCCCGCAACCCTTCATAGGACAAGCGGCTTTAGAATATGGATGGACATGCCCTTTTAAATGAATATTAACTATGGTTTACTATAGTAAACCAGCAATAACCATGAAATATTTTACATTTTTTGTAAGAACGATGGTTTTAAAACCAGTCTTTAAAACCATAGTATATGTAGTGCTGGTTGGCTGACATTTTCAGACGGTCCCTTACCACACCCTCCACTGTTTTAGCACAATGTGTGGACATTTTGGCCCCTTACCCAACGTATGCAAAATTTCCAGCTAATATAAAAGGTTAAATTAACGATCTTGAACGATTTTGCTGAGACGCCATCAGACCAGCATAAACATGGGACAAATCGCGTCCCGTATTGATTTTTTTTTTTTACAGGTCACATAATTTCATCGCTAAATATGGGGTGATCCCGTAATTTACGCGACGGGTGGCAACCCTAGTTATAGGGTACATTTAATGAAATATGCATTCCTGTTGCTGTATTAATTAAATAATTTACAACTTAAAATACAACTTGCTCTTTGTGCCACTTTGAGGACATTTCCCACAGAAACTGGAGCTCAAGCGTGCCCATACTTTCAACAACACTTTCAGCTCTGGCCACTGAGGACTGTGATTTGAATTTCGGTCAGCACAGACCAATTTCAGGTGCAAAACTTTCGACTTGCTGTTGCCGAATTCACATTGTGACTGGTTTGAAGAAAAACATGCTACATCTGAAAGTAAGTTTATCTTGTTTTAAATATGTATAGGCTTATTACTGGTAAACAATACAAATACTGATTAAGAAAATTATTGTTAGCCGGGTAAAAAACTATTTGTTAAGGAATTAGCATTGTATTCACGTACCGTCATCTCCAACATTCAGTGCAGAGGGAGTGTCCACATGAGTGTTTGCCTGGACGGGACTGCTGCTCGCTGGCATCCCTGTGGTGACTGCGAGGGTGGTAGCAACATGTGACAATGTTGTCTGTGAAGATTTTTGTCTCGTTCGTGTAGTAATTGATTTTGGGCTGGTCACGTCTGAAGGCCTGGTGGATTTCGGAAGGAAGGTGGTTTTGTAGATTTTGGTTTTGGGATAATGGGTTGTTGATGGCAGGAGTGTAGTAGGTGTTACTCTTGTAACTGTTGTCGGATTTTTCGTAGATAAAAGGTCCGACTCGTTTCGGCTGTCTGGGATGTTCCCAGAGAAACTGATGTTCTCCATTGTGGTGAGAGAGGGAGTGACGGTCCATGATGAAGGAACAGACGTGACTGCATCAAGATAGCAAACACACATGAATACACCAGGGTTATTACAGTTTAACATTTTTATTTTATTTTCAATTTGTCCTTTCTGTTGTATTTATATTTATGCATTTGGCAGATGCTTTTATGGGCACTTATTACAGGGACAATCCCCCCGGAGCAACCTGGAGTTAAGTGCCTTGCTCCAGGACACAATGGTGGTGGCTGCGGGGATCAAACCAGCAACCTTCTGATTACCAGTTATGTGCTTTAGCCCACTACTCTGTTATTACTCTGTTATTTTTATTTTTAGGTCTGATTATTGCTTGTCAGACTGTATGATACACATTGTCATTTGGACACTGTAGGAGTGCACCCTGCGTAACGTCAACATTTTCAAACATATGCGGACAAGGAAAGCTTTTTGAAACGCTTGGTTTTCAGTGGAAGAAAAAGACACTTTAGTGTGGATGAGACATGTATCATAGCGAAATTAATACGTTTTCGAACTACAAGTTTTAGTGTGGACGAGACCTAAGATTCATTGCAAAGGCAATCACACAAACATGTCACACTAAGCGATCAAAGACTGCTGATTTTGCCCTACAACTTAAGAAATCTGTTACAATCTCCAAAATTTGTCTCGTCCACACTAATGCATTTTCGTTTGCTACGTTTACTCCTCTCGTCCACACTAGAACAGCGTTTTCCTCCACCAAAAACGAAGCGTTTCGAAAACTCTCTCCATTACGACATACATGGTCTGATTCGTGCTTCAATCTTCCCCTGTCTTTCTAGGTAAACACAACCCATAATTAAATATTTGAAAGAAGGATGACAAATATGGTGCATTAAATAGGCTGAAGCCAGTTGTGGTCCTGTGTTTTTGATTATCGTGTGTTCATCCTTGATGAAGCTGAGCTACATATGCATTATCTAGGCCTGTTTGTCCGACATTAGTGTTTACATGACATTTTAAAAAGATGAATTATTGTTTTAGTCTAACTGAAATCAAATTATTAAAATGCATGTAAACGTACTGGCAGAACTATCCCATAATTACCATGTTTCCATGCTGAACTCTGGAGTAATTACACAAACACAGCCGCATATTATAGATTTGTTGTTCAGTGAAATTACTGAGTTAAAGGCAATGAAAGACCTAGGGAACATTTCCCTACATTAAGATTAAGACCACGCACACACTACAAGATTCCCTGCAGTCATTCAGTTTTCTAACATGTTGGTGCAAACTTTTTTGCAGCTATACCGAAGCAGGAAAAATTTTAATTGTGTGTTGGTGAAATAATTCTTTGTTTGTGAAGAGAGTCACACGAGTTATTTTTCAGAGTGCATGTCTGTGCATGTGTGACGTGTGCATGTGTGAACAACATTGAGGTGTGTGTGTGTGTGTGTGTGTGTGTGTGTGTGTGTGTGTGTGTGTGTGTGTGTCAGATTTCTTCAAACTCTAACACTTTTATGCCAAATATCACACTGCATATAGTCTCTCTCTCTCTCTCTCTCTCTCTCTCTCTCTCTCCATTCTGTCAAATACCATTCTGGCATACATTCAGGCAAGGGTAATCTATATTATGAATGTAGATATTTACTGACAGTTTTAAACGTCTCCTTAGGACAAATGTATTTTTTCATGAAAGTCAGGTTGGAACAGGTGGTCACGTGTGTTTTACATAAATGCATACAAATGACCAATAACCATAATTATTGGTCAAAACAATGTTTTTATATTTTTGTGTTACTATAAAATGTTTGCTTTTTTGTGAGTAGTTTTGTGCCTAATAGGCTCTCCAAAGCAGGAGTAGATTTAACATGTTTTGTATTTGGGGTGATGGGGGAACATGTTCCCTCAATGTTTACATTAAACATACGCAACTGTTTTTTTTTTTGTGTTTCAACGGTGACAACTTACACCATATAGGGTGACAACATAATGCCAAAAAAGGTCAATGTGTGTTCAATGAACTGTATCTTTTTTCCTTGCCAAAATTGGTGAAAATGTTCAATAGCTTTTTTTGTATCCAAAGACTTAAACGTACATGTCTATTCAGAAATGTGTTTATGGTACTTAGTACCAAGTAAAATAGATTAGTGATAGACGGATCTATCGACCGGGCCGTTTAATTGGCCAGTATTTGGCCATTTTCCGATTATCAGTATCGTTGGATAACAGTGTTCGCTTTGCCGTTTAACAGAAGTGTTAACTTTCCCTTGTGTCCGAACCAAAATACAACTAGATTTGTCAATGAACAGTCAACACTTTCAAGTTTATGCAAATTTGAGTAAATACTGCATTAAATAAGTGTTTCACTTACGATGTTTTGTGTACATCTGATTTGCTGTTGTTAAATTGTATTATGCTTATCTGTATTTATATAATTAATCTGCAATCCTGCTCTCTAGACAGAAAAACCCATATTGGTCGACAACTAAACTAGATATCTGCAAGCAGAAATGTACAGTATCTCACAAAAGTGAGTACACCCCTCACATTTTTGTAAATATTTGATTATATCTTTTCATGTGACAACACTGAAGAAATGACACTTTGCTACAATGTGAAGTAGTGAGTGTACAGCTTGTATAACAGTGTACATTTGCTGTCCCCTCAAAATAACTCAACACACAGCCATTAATGTCTAAACTGCTGGCAACAAAAGTGAGTACACCCCTAAGTGAAAATGTCCAAATTGGGTCCAAAGTGTTAATATTTTGTGTGGCCACTATTATTTTCCAGCACTGCTTTAACCCTCTTGGGCATGGAATTCACCAGAGCTTCACAGGTTGCCAAGTGGAGTCACTTTTGTTGCCAGCGGTTTAGACATTAATGGCTGTGTGTTGAGTTACTTTGAGGGGACAGCAAATGTACACTGTTATACAAGCTGTACACTCACTACTTCACATTGTAGCAAAGTGTCATTTCTTCAGTGTTGTCACATGAAAAGATATAATCAAATATTTACAAAAATGTGAGGGGTGTACTCACTTTTGTGAGATACTGTATATGCTGCTTTGTTTTCTGCATTATATCTGTGAAATTGTTTATTCTTATTAATTTGGATGGGCAGAAGTTCTGATTACAGTGCCTACACACATTTTCTGCAGTTTTTCCAGTGTTTTCTGGACTTGCAGCTTATTCTTGGCCAGAGTAAGCTGTAATGTAAGCCAGATTTCATGCTGTAGTCAAATATCAGGCTATGCAAGACCAGGGTCACTCTTGCTGCAGTGACGACACTGTCAATCAAAGGAATAAAACATTGAGTAAATAAACAGAGTACCTGCTGAAGTGTGTGCGTGAGGAGTGGGATCTGTGATGTTGGTGTTTGTGTGGTTAGTAGAGGACGGTGCCTGATCACTGTTGGGTGACTCTGGCTTTAGTGATGAGGTCATGTTGACATCAGACACTCCATTTCTTCTCTTCACGGAGCTGTGAATTGAAGGTGACGTGGTCGTGTGAACTGCAGAGATGCAGAGATGATCACCTGGACATAGACGGATATGAGTCAGGAAACATGAGTGGGGTAAATTTGGGTCCGTAACATACTGTATATTATTTAATGCACACAACACGTTTAAATGAAGATGAGGTTTATCTGAACATCATGAATTACAAATGAGAGGTAGTGTGGATTTAGCCTGCCAGTTTAAATACCGTTTTCTCATAACTGTGTGTGTCAAAAGTCTTACATAATTTGATCAAACAAGACCAATATATTGTGTTTTACCACTGTTGTTGATTTATTTATGTGTTGTTGATTTATTTATGTGTTTATATTTTTTAGATTTTTCCAATCTCAATTAAATGCTCTGTGGTGGGAAATGCAGTGAACTAGCTCATTGTGTGGTCATGTGTTCTTAATTAATAATTATTTGCTAATTAGTCACTTGGCAGATGCTAAAGTGACTGAAAATAGCCTTATTACATCTATCTATAGTGTCTGTCTGTCTGTCACTCTTTTCTGTCTGTCTGTCTCTTTTCTATCTATCTATCTGTCTGTCTATCTATCATCGTCTGTCTGTCTGTCTTTTGTCTGTCACTCTTTTCTATCTGATTGTCTGTCTGTCTGTCACTCTTTTCTGTCACTCTTTTCTATCTATATGTCTGTCTATCTATCATCGTCTGTCTGTCTGTCTTTTTGTTTGTCACTCTTTTCTATCTGATTGTCTGTCTGTCTGTCACTCTTTTCTATCTGATTGTCTGTCTGTCACTCTTTTCTGTCACTCTTTTCTATCTATCTGTCTGTCTGTCTATCTATCATTGTCTGTTTGTCTGTCACTCTTTTCTATCTGTCTGCCTGTCTGTCAGTCAGCCACTCTTTTCTAACTGTCTGTCTGTCAGTCACTCACTCTTTTCTTACTGTATGTCTGTCTGTTTGTCTGTCACTCTTTTCGATCTGTCTGTCACTCTTTTCTGTCTGTCTGTCTTTCTGTCTGTCACTCTTTTCTTTCTATCTGTCTGTCTGTCAGTCACTTTTCTGTCTGTCTGTCTGTCATTCTTTTCTGTCTGTCTGTCTGTCTATCATTCTTTTCTGTCTGTCTGTCTGTCATTCTTTTCTGTCTGTCTGTCTGTCATTCTTTTCTGTCTGTCTGTCACTCTTTTCTATCTGTCTGTCTGTCTATCATTCTTTTTCTGTCTGTCTATCATTCTTTTCTGTCTGTCATTCTTTTCTGTCTGTCTGTCACTCTTTTCTATCTGTCTGTCTGTCTGTCTATCTATCATTGTCTGTCTGTCATCTGTCTGTCTGTCTGTTTACACTGCCTAGCCCAAAAAATAGTTGTGGAAATAAGCAGATGCTTAAGAGCCTTTGATTGGATCATTATTGCTGTGATTAATATGTTTCAGCTGGCAGCAATTCTTTTAACCCTAACTGATGCAGTGTGAAGCTTCTCATTTCTTAAATAACCATGTCGGAAGATGTATCCTGTGGTCGTGGAAAATATGTTACTGTGTTTCAAAAGGGGAAAATTATTGGCCTGCATCAAGCAAAGAAAACCACTGAGGAGATTGCTAAAATCACTGGAATTGGGTTAAGAACTTTCCAATGCATTATTAAAACCTGGAAGGGTAGTTGTGGCCCAGGTGAACTGAAAGCCCTTTTCGGGGCTACTGCTTCAACAATGCAGCAGCAGTGCGTTTCAAGGAAGATAGATGGGGAGGCATTTGAAACATGCCTTCCCCAAAAAGTCACTTCTCAAGCTCTGCAGCCATTAGTACATTCTGGATTCTCAAGCCATTTTAGAGTTGGGCAATCTAGATTCAGGACCCAGACCAGGCCCGCCCCAGTCAGTGCAGGGAGGGGCCCCGCCGAAACAGCCCCTGCCGAGAAATAAGGCTTCTTTTGCGGCGGTGGCTGCCAAAAATAGTCCATCTAACCCTCAGGGGAACAAGAAAAGTTGGGCGACCTAACCAGTATTCTGGTTCGGGACATGTAGTCGGTGAACAGTACTCACAGAGTCTCTGTTCCACTCCTTTCTAAAGAAGAGGGGTCTCAGATTATATTTCGATCTGTATCGAATGTTTCTGTCAGAAGACTGCATCAGATCAATTTGGAGGGGATTGTCCCTTTTTTAGAGAAGGAAAAAAGTATCATTCAGACTGTGTCTATGCCTATTGGGTCTGATGGCCTTGACGGCGTCAATCTTTAGGGACTAATGCAAATGTGACAGTTTCAGCACTGGATAGCAGTGCAGCACTTGTGTCCTCGCCGTCACTTAAATCGCATGATGACAGTGACATCAGAAGGGATGCTTGCACTCGTCACTGGAGAATCCCCACTTTCCTTCAGGGAATCCTATTGGGGGCAGGTCTCTCTGAGGAAAGTGGTGATGACAGATGAATCACTGAAAGATTGGGGCATGGTGTGCAAAGACAGAATAGTGAATCGGGTTTGACCCACGTCACTATGCAACGCACACATAAAAGTTATTGACAGCATTTCTAGCATTGAAGCACTTTGCACTGTTCCTTCAAAGCCACCATGTCCGAGTCAGATTGAACAAGACGACAACAATGGCATACAAAAACAGACAAGGGGACGCACATTCCCAGTGACTTCACAACTTGGCACAAAAGCTGACTGTGTAGAGTGGTACGTGCTTTCTCGCATTGCGAGTGACAAATATGGGGGTGGATCTTCTGACAGGAAGACAGGGAATTAGAAAGAAATACAGCATGACATGAGGAGAGGTGAGGAGAGAAAAAAAAAATGCAGCCCTCAGACTGTGCTCCTTAAGAAATACAGTGTGGGAACAGGAAAAAAACACCTCAGCAACATTAGCACATAATCAGTACACTCTACAACATGAACGAGACTTGCAACAGGGGAGGGGATTGGGGGGTGGAGGTGGCCCAGCACAGGCAAGCAGCCATCCGGTCCTGCAGCCATTTTCGGCGCTGGTCACAGACCCGCCTGTCAGACTGGGGGTACAAAGCGGCGAAGGCGAGGGATAGGGTATCGGGCAGATGATTGCATATCTGTATATATGTGTAAGAGTTCATGTGTGTATAGGCCTGGACAGTCGCTATGCCAGCATCTAATCTAGGTGCCTCAGTCCGCAGGGTTGTCATAGCGATACACAGCAAATTGCCATGGAGACAACCTTGATCAGGTCCCAGACATAGTCAACAATCACCAGGTGTCTGGGGAGTCGGGGAAGGAACGCAAGAGTGGCTCACTGCAGTGCTCTTCCGGGGGAGTTGTTGTTCCAACAGCGGCCTTGGCCAAGGCCAGTGCTGGTTGAGGGCGGCCGAAACAGATAAGATTGGGATTGTTTGGTCTTGAAGCTAGTAGCTGCTTCTAATTTACACAGCTATTCTTCTGATCCATTTGCCTTTACAAAGCTGTGAGCTTCTCCATGATGTTATCGATATTTTGGTTCATAGACCCAGTCTGAGTGCAGACAGCTCTGCCCACTGCTTCAATCATGACGGGCAGCGTTGTGGGGCTTTGGACAGCTGTCACCGTCTTCTTAATTCCTCGATAAACCAGGGCAATGCCTAATCCAATCAGCAGTAGACCTGTTATCATGGTACCAAATAGGTAGATATCTTCAACGTCCTCCACGGAAAGAGCCGCTAGACACACGACCCGCCACCTCTCCCACGCGTCCATCGTGTAGCCAGCTGCGAACGTTCCGTCAGGGCAGTCAGGTTCCCCCGAACGCAAGCTTCCCGTCGAGAAGATGGTGTCAATTGCGTTGAGAGACCAGTTGATCAAATACATAGTTTGGAGAGCAGTGCTGAGAGAGTCTCTCAAGTACAAGACAGTAGACTAGATGTGACGAGAGGAGCAAAGCAGGGAAGATAAGGGGAGGGAGAGGGTGAGAAAATGCGACCGCCTCCGTTGAGAGCCAAGAGAGGTAATGTGGGAATTTACTTGGGACAATAGGTCAACACCTGCTTGTTTGCAGGTTTATGAGGGGCGCTCGGCATTTGAACAGGGTGTCAAAACCGCTAGTTCCATCATATGATCTGTCCGTTGTTCTGAACAGCCTCCCTTTGAGCCAGTTGAAAGTAAGGAATTTAATCTTTGTTACTGGCTCTGACGACCACAAAGTGAGTTAGTGAACTGTTGTTTGTACATCATTCTTGTATGCGCTTTGCGGTGGATTTGTCAAGAGTGTCTCTTAAAACAAATCCAGCCTTTGTGCCTAAGGTGAGAGACTCTGCACTCAGCTGTAAGCCGGTGGACTTGATTTCAGATCTGTCTTTCTCCCACTGCCATTTTCCTCATTAGAGGATAAGCAGCTTAATTGTCTGTGTCCAATTCGTACTCTATGTGACCCATATCACAACGGTCTCATTGGGTAGTGGAAGCTATAATATTAAGTTACAATAGTCTGGGGTTGTGACCTCCAGAGGGCTTGAGAGCTTATTCATTCAGAGGCATGGCTACCTTGTGGGCGCTGTTTAAGGGCATTTCAGTCCAGTACATTTGTGCGGCTGCAAAATGTTTTTTAGATAATGAGCCAATGACGGCTCTGTATCATCCAGTCTGTAAAATCTCATTTAGTCCTTGGTGTGGGCAGTCAATCTGCCGATGTGTAAAAAATTTATCAATTAATTAATAATAAATAAAACACACACACATATATATATATATATATATATATATATATATATATATATATATATATATATATATATATATATATACAGTGCCTTGAAAAAGTATTCAGACCCCTGACCAATTATCTCATATTACTGTATTAAAAATGGTGCATTGAAAATTCATTCTGTTTTAATATTTGATTATACAACAAAATCAACTATTGTTAGGTGACATTGGTTACTGTTGGGATATATTTAAAAATAACAATAAAAAAACTGAAATATCTTGCTTGCATAAGTATTCAACCCCTGTGCTGCTGACGCTGCCAGGTTACAAAAAGAAATTGCCCTAACGAGGACACAGTTATTTTACCACTGGCATCCACCTGTGAATCATTACAGTTGCAATCACATTTTCTGGATAAAAAACCCATTGTTGAAGGATCATTAGTCAGGCTGTGAATCTGAAGGAAAATTAAGACCAAAGAGCATTCCACAGAAGTTTGAGAAATAGTAATAGAAATGCATAGATTAGAGAAAGGGTTCAAAATAATATCCAAATGTTTGGATGTCATAGTGAGTACAGTTGGATCAATAATCAGGAAGTGGAAGATGCACCACACCACCCAGGCACTGCCAAGAAAAGGCCGTCCCTCAAAACTCTAACAAAAAGGAGACTTGTGAGAGAAGCCACAGAGAGGCCAACAATCACTTTGAAGGAGCTACAGAGTTCAGTGGCTGGGAGTGGAGTAATGGTGCACCTTATCAAGAGCACAGCATAACGCTGACCTGTAAGGGAGGGTGGCAAGAACGAAGCCGTTACTCAAAAAGTACCAACTGAAAGCACATCTGGAGTTTGCCAGAAAGCATGTGAGTGACCCAGCTGCAATGTAGAAGAAGGTTTTGTGGTCAGATGAGACCAAGGTGTGGCGCAAACATAACACTTCCTATGCCTCAAGACACACCATCCCTACAGTAAAGTATGGTGGTGGCAGCATCATGCTGTGGGGATGCTTCTCATCAGCAGGAACTGGACATCTTGTTAGAAATTAAGGAAGAATGGAAGGAGGCAAAATATAGGGAAATACTGCAAGAGAACTAGCTTCAGTCCACTAAAAAACTGAAGCTTGGGAGGAAATTCACCTTTCAGCAGGACAATGATCCCAATCACAAAGCCAAAACAACATTGGAGTGGCTCAAGAACAAAAAGAGAAACGTCCTACAGTGGCCCAGTCAAAGTCCTGATCTCAATCCTATAGAGAACTGTGGCACTATTTGAAATATGCAGTCCACAAGCATCACCCAACCAACCTGAACAACCTGGAGCAAATCTGTCGAGAAGAATGGTGCAAAGCTGGTACATCTGTACTCCAAAAGACTTAAAGCAGTTATTGCAGCAAAAGGTGGCTGGACCAAATATTAATCAATCAATCAGAATGAAATTTCAGTGTAACATTTGCAATTCGGTAATATGAGAGAATTGGTCAGGGGTCTGAATACTTTTGCAAGGCACTGTATATACACAAAAATCAACAATAACACAGTGAAGCACAAGTGTTATATTGTTTCCCCCCTATACTTTCTTTGCAAATTGCTTAGGTGGGTGTACATTGGATACTACTAGTCAGTTGATGGTTTGCTTTGGACATCATATCTGCACGGAAGTTGGCTATATCCCATAGTGAGATACCAAACAACTGTTAGAAAGAGAACTTTAGGTTACTCACGTAACCCCGGTTCTCTGATAAAAGGAGTGAGGTATCTCACCACACTTCCCTCCTTGCAGTTGCACGGAGAAGAGATATGCGGAGAGTGAAGAAGAGACCTGTGGAGGTGGGGCTACTTTATCACTGCTGTGATTGGTCTGTCTGCTGACAGACTTGGTGTCATTGCTTCAAAAGTTAGATGCACCTGATGCAAATTCCCATAGTGAGATACCTCACTCCTGTTATCACAGAACTGGGGTTACGTGAGTAACCTAAAGCTGTGTTTAATAGTGAAAGAGCATTTCCACATGCACAATGGAACGAGAACTTGCAGGATTGGGACTAAACAGCTGTGTGGCCACAAGAAAGCCATTTGTTAGTGAGGCTAATCAGACAAACATGACTGCAATTTGCTAGGTATAAAGATTGGACTGTGGCGCAATGGAAAAAGGTCATGTGGTCTGACAAGTCCAGATTGACCCTATTCCAAAGCGATGTGCGTGTCAGGATAATAAGGGAAGTGCATCAAGCGATGCGCCCATCATGCATTGTGCCCACTGTACAAGCATCTGGAGGCAGTGTTATGATCTGGGGTTGCTTCAGTTGGTCAGGTCGAGGCTAAGCAACGTTATGCGGCAATAAAATGAAGTCAGTTGACTACCTGAATGTACTGAATGACCAGGTTATCCCATCAATGGATTTATTCTTCCCTGACGAGTCGACACGGGCATATTCCAGGATGACAATGCCAAGATTCATCAGGCTTAAATTGTGAAAGAGTGATTCATGGAGCATGAGGAATCATTTTCAGAAATGAATTGGCCACTACAGAGTCCTGACCTTAACCCCATTGAAAGTCTTTGGGATGTGCTGAAGACTTTACGGGATGGTTTGACTCTCCCGTCATCAATACAAGATCTTGGCCAAAACTTTATGCAACTCTGGATGGAAATAGATGTTGTGACGTTGCATAAGGTTGTCGAAACAATGCCATGAAGAATGCATGCCGTAATCAAAGCTAAATGCGTTCCAACGAAATATTGTTGCCCAGGCAGTGTATCTGTGTACTACACTAATAAATATGTCAGCTTTATACACAAACTTTATAGCTGTCTGATAGATGGGTCATTGATAATTAAGGTTATCCAAGGGGAAGAAATATGAGAAATCTTTTAAAAATATAGTTTCAAACATGTGTCAAGTTGTAATCTTTGTGTCCATGGTGTTTCATACAAATTTGAAAAATCATTTATAAAAAATAAAAATGTTTCAAAATGTCACGTGGTGTTACCTTGAATGCACACAAGAGTACACAACTTATATAATATATATATATTTTTTCAAGGTAAAAAAATGAGTCACAAATTTCAAGACATTTTATTAGGGTTACTCCAATTGACCTGGACAAAATGGGCTTCTTCATAAAAAGTTCAAATATCTGATTTTTAAAAAATAACAGTAATGATGATCTAAAGCCACGTTTTTAATCAGGGGGGCGCCGGAGCTTGTCAGGGGAGTCGCGGAGATTGATGATAACTTCAAGTAAAATCAAAAGATACATAAACACAAGAAAATGTATTGTCACGATATATTAAAATGAACAGCTTAATGGACCGTAGTCAATCTTAATAGACTGTAGCTCTCGTTATAATACAATTAATTGCCGTTAATGAACGCATATCATGCAAGAGCGCATCCATTAAAACTTTTAATCGATTGACAGCCCTAATATATATATATATATATATATATAGCAGTCATGATGGTCTAAATGGTTTTGTGTTTTTTTTATTTTTACCTGCATGATTTATTTGGTGGACAAAAGGTTTTCAAATATTAATCATATTTTAAAACTAAATTGTTTCACTGCATATTTTTAAAGAAATAATAATAAAAGATGATTCAAAAACAACTTGGAACCAACATTTTAGCTTTTAATGAGATTTTATTTTTACTGTCTACAGATGGTTTCACTACTGATCCATTTTAGACTATATGCCCCAGAAACAAATACAAAAAAGGCTTTGAACGCAGAAACTGAAAGCATGTCCATCATAATACTGTAGAGGCGTAAGCAAATAATCGCTTTGTGTGAATTGCACTTTTGATGTATTTATTGATATATTAACAGATCTGGACATGTCAGAACACACACACACATGCACAAGATTTCCTTTAACATCAGTCTATTATAGGCTTCCATGTTTCATCTCTCTCTCCACACACATACACACACACACACACTCGTGTTTCGGAGTCAGTACTCAAGTGTCCCGAGGGAGTTTGTTCAGGATACTCTGTGCCGCGCCCTGCCACTTAACAATAGTTCTTTTGGCTGATCTCTTCAGTAATGCCCCTTTTTCAGAGCTACTGCCGCCCCTGCATCACAAACCTCACGAGCTCCAACGTCTCTGCTGCTGTAACCCGAATGCAACATCAGCACTGGGGAGAGGACGTGATTCTGAAGGATATTTTTGGTAAAGTGATTCAGAACATGATTCAGCATGTTCTGGGGTGAAAAAAACATACTCTTACAGTTAAAGATGAAATGCCTTTTTAGGAAAGTTTTTGCAGAAGCTATAAAAAAAAAAAGCTGTTAAGCTGCAAGATCCCAGAAGACAGCGAGATGAAAATGAACGAAACAGAACGTCAGTTAAAAGATTAAATGTAACAGAAACATTCTAAAAATAAACTCTGATTGTTAATTAAAGTTCCGAACATTCTCGCACTCATACAGGCCTCAGAAAACGGTTTAAACTGTCTGTAAAAAGAGCTTATAGCATTACATTAAAAGGACCAATAAAACAGATTTATAGGGATATTCAGTCCGTTCTGAGCAGAAACTGTATTTCTTCATTTCAGCTCCTGCGTTCAACATTCTCTTTTCCAAATGGTAACCAGTTATAACGAAATAAAAGAATGGTTATATTATCGTTCTTTTTCAGATACACTCAGAGGCGTCATGCCCAGTTAGACTGAGTGGGCATGTGCCCCCTTAATATTTGAGCCAAGAGGATGTTGAATGGATCACTTGAAATTCCAAAAACAGATTTTTTTTCCTTCAATAGTTAAATTAAATGATTATTGCATGTAAAAAAAGAATGTCTGTGGCAAAAATCTTTATTTACATGTCTAAATTCTAGGCTGACCATGGTGCCCCTTCCAAAAAAAATTTAAATAGGTGCATGAGGCTCCTGAATACACTGGTCGCAGTGTTGCCAGGTCTGGATAAACAAGCTCAAAATAAGTGAGCTGCCTCACCAAAATAGGTAGAAATGAGCCAATGTTTCCAGTGTGGAGAATTCATCAGTATAGAAATAACAGAAAATAACTATATGGATAATTGAATTTTAATCACAGTTCTGCTTCTCAGTCAAAATCCGGCTACATCAAACGCTACATTAATTCCTCATATCCAACCATAATTAATTGAAGACTTGGAAAATGTTTTCACTCTGGAACAATTGAAAGGGACTTTGTTCCCATTTTCAGTTACGTTCTGCACATTTCTGCCTGTGTTCCTTGTTCAAAAGTAGGCTATATCGTTTTAATAGAAACGGATCTCTTTGTGGCAGCAACATTGAAACGGGCCTCAACTAAAACGCAAAAATGAAACCAATGATTGCCACGGAAATGTCATATATTGTTAGACAAAACACCAACTTAGTTATTTTAGTCTTACTGTTCTGTATGCAGTGACAGGCTATAATCATAGATCTGAATGAGAGCCTTTTTAACCACATAATCGGTCTCAAACCAAGTGAGCTGCCTACCATGACAGCATTTTTGGGCATCCATTAACTCATGAAAGTCCGAGTGAGCTTAAGTTTTTGCACAGTTACAGTTTTTCTAGGTAAATAATAATGGTATCAAATCTAATTAACTCCATGCCATATTCTTGATTAAAAAGAGTGAGTAAACTGAACTGAACTGTGAATACTGTGACATGATATACATGGTACTTAAATGAACTTCGTAAACTATTCATGAATATATTATGCCATGTCATCATTTAACTTTACTTACAAACACGTATTTATTTATGTAGGCTAACACATGACACTTAGACAGCTCCCGCAGGGAGTTTTAATGCATGTTATGTCGTTGATTAAACCAGGGGTTTTCAAACTTTTTCATGCTAAGGACCCCGATATATTATGATCCCCTTGCGAGGAACCCCCTGTGTGAGAAATAACTGACTTTTATTTTGCCATTGTACTAATATGCATTTATCTATATATGCATACCTGTATATAAATGCATATTTTTTCATTATTTTGACAGTGTGAGTGTGTATTTTTGCTGTTGTAGTAATGTAACATGTTTAAACGTAGAGAAATTCAATTCAAATTGACTTGTATAGCACTTTTCACAGTAAATATTGTTTTAAATCAGCGTTAAAGAGAATAGTACAACCCTTATTTCTTACAAATAAAAATTGTTTTAACCTTGTTCATACCCGCGTCCACATGCATGGACCACATGTTTTCTTCGCTATATGCAATGCATAATTTAAATCAATAAAAACCGATTGAATACCATTCACAAGACTCTAGACTGTCATTTATGGGTTAAACTTCTGCCGTCAGAGTCACGTGACACAACAACATGACGGCGATTACTTTGAAGCACTTCTACGGACACAGCACCAACAAAAGTGCCTCTGCTAAGAAATCTCTTTAAATGTTTTCATTGAAACCTGTTTGGTTGTAAAGAGTCGCGTCTCTAGTTTCGTTTGATATGCTGCTTCAAAACATCTGTTCATTTTTCATTCGTTAGCGCCCCAATAAACATGACGTCCACATATGTGGACACTGGCACCACATTTCCTCAAACGTAGAAAAACATGTGATTTATTTTGAATAACTTTCAATTCTAACACGTCTATTTAGCTTAATTTTAATATATATTTTGTTATGTTTCATTTTGTTATCTCGGTGCAATATGATTTTATTCATTATTCTCATTGAGAGTAAATAGGTTCATTAAAAAGCTGAAAATTGTTGCTTTCAGAGGCTTTATATGAAGTTAGGATGAAAATAAGGTGCATTTCAAACTGTTCTGAGATCAGTGCAGACAGACAGCACACTGGAGGTGAAGTCATTCACTAAATAGGGAGCAAGGGAGCATCCTATATCTCTCTATGCAGCTCCTAAAATCCGATGCAGATGATGTTTGGATCACTCGACATGTTTGACACAAATGGGACGATGATAATCAGTACGTAGATTCAGGATTTATAATGTATCATTTTATTTGAACATGGTTGTCAGTGATTGGATGATGCTGGTCATTACTATGTATCAGAATTAATTATGCTAATTTCTGATGTCATGTCTGTAACGCCTCAAAAACATGATCAACCAACACTTCTAGAAACACAATAAACAATTTGATGAGAATAAATTGACTTTCTATAGCTTAGTGTTATTTAACATTTCACAATGTAGTCTCGCTGTCCACATATGAGGACATTATTTATTTATTTTGCTTGTTTATTAGGTGCTACTAGTTACATATTAAAAAGGGAAATGGAAAATGCACACAGCCTTCACGCTCGGGTCTCAGGAGGTTAATGTTGTCAAATTTTTTACAATGTTGTTGTTGTTGTTCTGTTTTGTTTTTTAATTTAGCTTTTTTCTCTAAAAACATTTGGTGGCCCCCTGGGAGTCCCCAGCTGGATTGGACAACATCACCATAACTAGCAGTAATAACCCAGAGCACGCAGACTTCAACACTTGGTGGACAAAACACGATGACGTGACAATAAACTACTTTTGAGTAGAAAATGAACTTCATACTTCACAGCACAAGAAGTTCCCCAATGTAACTATAAAATTGAGTAAAACAACATGCAAACAGTGACGCAATGAAATCTCATTAATTATTCATGACCAGTGCATGCTGGAAACACCAGCTTCGAAAAGTTAAGTAAAATATACTTATATTTACTAGTGAAATTTACTCAAATGATAAAATAAATATCAGTTATAAATCATATTTACTTATACGCAAGTGCATTCATTTTTACACGTTTGATAGAATTTACTTAATATTTACATGTTCAAGCTTAAACTTATTCAGTGTAGTAAGTACATAATATTTTCTGCTATATCTACTTTACCACAAAAAATTAATAAATAATCAGTGTAGGCATAAAACTAGTTTTAAGACCCCACCATTGTTTTCGTGACTTGAAGTAGCCTACTCATGCGTACTAATACGCATGGCACAAACCCAAAAAGGCTGAAAAATACAGCATAATTGGACACAAATGAAAAGAAACCATTTAGTATTGATTAAAAAAGATAAAAAAGACAGACAGATAGATAGATGATGTAATGAAGAGTTTTACCTGTAATGAAAGAACAGTAGAAGAGCACCAACGCGCTAAACGCAACATTTCCACATCTGCCCATATCCTTCATACGAACTTTATCCTTCTTGCTTTCTGCTGTAGAAACAGAAACAACTCCGAATGGGGATATTATAGTCTGTTTTTATCCGTTTCCAACAATGTGACAGCAGTTCGGTCACCGAGAACAGATATTCCAGATGTGTCTGGAAGAGTTCAGCTGATCTCAGTACAGTGATTCAGATTTACAGTAGCTCTCAGCTGATCGCGGTGCCGTGGGCAGGACGCGATGACGCGCTATGTTGAGGGGGTGTTCACAAAGGAGATGTTTTGCGGTCAAAAAGCAGACGGAGATGTCCGGACGCGTTTTTAAAAGCGCTAAAAGCGGCCGTTCAGTCCCTACCGCGTTCTTGTCCTAAAACACGCTTGACGGAACGTCATGCAGAGGACAGAACGCAAGTGTCTCGAGACGCTTTTCAAATGCTGACGTCACTTAACCTGACACGGCGTCTTCCTGCGCGAGACGCTGAAAAAGGAGCGCGGCATAACGGTACAAAACGTCCGTCAAGCACATGTTTACATAGAAAAATGATTTAAAAATAGGCAAAGCGTGTTCGGTGTGAACGACACCTTGACGGGTCACGGCTCAAGACGACCAAAGTTGCACCTTTGACCTATATAGGCTACATAAAATGAGTTTTTGTGTTGCAGCGAATGAAAATTGTTTGTTGTTGTCGCATAATGGAACGTCACTATCGCAAAAACATGTGCTTGTCCCCAACATCCGGATTGCCTTCTCCAACACAGCAACCAAATAATTAAAAATAGACAGACTTAAGTTATTTATCAATCGTTTAATAGTTATTTTTGCATTATTTTCAAAAGAATCAGCAAGTACTAAACAGGCACAAACAAACAAACAAACAACAAAATACCTTTCTTGGGTTGTTTTCCTCCAAATTAACTCACTCCTCTATACATGTCTTAGATGACTAAATATGAAATTAAAAGGAGACATACAACTGAAAGAAGTGCATATCTGTATAATTGTTATTATATTAATCATTATCACTACCTCTAGTGATTTCTAATGCAAGAGATAATGGGCATCTTTTGATGTTGTCATGCATGTGTAGGCCTACTTGCTGCCATTCAAGACATCCGTGTTTATTTTTTACTACATTATTCCTGAACTAAAACAGAGGCCTACTTCAAGCAGAACTAACAAAACAGGAAATAACCATTTGCAACCGTTATATAAATTAAATGCACAAGAGGAGATGACTCACGTGACAAACAATTTAATTACTGCTGCCACAATATGCTTTCCTAAGGTTGTTTTTCCAAATGAGCCCATGTGCACTTCACTTGAGCCTCCTTTTATAAATAAAGCATTTTTTTTAATGTAACAAAATATGAATCCAACACGGGAAAATGCACAAAGGTAAAGAGTGCATGTGTAAATATATAGAACTACAATTTATTAAAATGAATCATATGAGGCAAGCACTCCACCTAGTGTACACTAAAGTCAGAGTCCACACAGATTTCTTGGCGTGATTGTCAACGTAACAATTTTACCTTGCCAATGCTTATGCAGTAGCTACCTATATTACCGAAATAAACAATAGGCTGTAATAAATAAATAAACTAAGAATAAGTTAAAGTATATAGATAAATTAAGAAAATTAATGGAAAGATTTAAGAAGGGTATAATGTAAAAACACGAATAAACAAAATAGCAGAAATCCATACAATACTACAACATACCACAAGGAGTCGCTGTGGCTCCTCATGTAAACATGGCTTATTAAAAACTGCATTTCCCAGAATGCAATGTAGAGCCCATCATAGGCCTATTACAATAACGCCTGCTTTTAAATGAACGTAATCTCAAAGTTATGTTATCCTTTGATTTTCGAAAGCAGCTCACTATTACGGATTGCACCTTTAAAAATTAAAATAAATCACCTCTCATAACCAACACTCTATAGAAGAGGCAGCAAACTGATTTGATACAAATTATTATTATATTATTTATTATTATTAATTATTATATTACCTATTATTCATAGCACATTAGCATTTTGAAAATCTACATATTATAATGTAAAATTACTATAAATTATATAATAATAATTATGATTTTTTGGGGGGGAATTTGTGCTTTTTTATTAAGGCAATGTGTTGGACAATCGCCGAGTGTGTCGAACAGTCGATTTCTCGCTTCAGTCCGTCAAACCGACGCGAGCGGTAGAGAGTGAACACACGAACACCGAAACACCAGGACCGGACGGCACAGGACTGTACAGATTCCCGTGGACTCATACATGTGACATATGTTCACGTGGATCGACCATCAGTGATAATAAATACAGTTTTTAATATGTGTGTAATATGAGAATGGAAGACATGAGCTCGCGCGCACCGGCCTGATCGCGCGCCGGGCCGAATCGAACCGAAGTCACCGCACCGCGATTTATCAGCTTTTATTTGTATATTCATTTAAAGTTTTATAGGAGAGAAGGTGATAGATTGAGTTCAAGAGAGAGAGGGGAGTTGTGTTAAATATCAGTCACAGAGATGGATCCGGACACAACAGCAGACTTCACCGTGGAAAACGTGGAGAAGGTAAAATATATTCATATTTATTTATTTTTTACTCATTGATTAAATATACTCTTTAGTGTCCATTTGCTCGTATATAACGTTTAGAATATTACAGATGAGAACTGAGTTTAGATGCTTGTGTTTGAGCTTGATAATACTGGCCAATACAAATAATACTTGTTTATTGTGTTGTCATTGTTGATATTTTGAATGTTGTTGTTCCTGTAAGGTGAACGTCCCGAAAACGTGTCGTCATATTTGACTCCCAAGAAATTATATTTTAGTTGTATAACCAAAATGATGCTAATGTTTTTTAACCTTTAAAACTTTTAGCATTTTGACATATTATATCTTTTATATATATATATATATATATATATATATATATATATATATATATATATATATATATATATATATATATAGTAAATACTCATTTGCATTATAATATTGTAATGCAGTACAGTTTTATTTCTTCATTTACATTTTTGGGTGAAACTTGACATGCATGTTCTTAATAGGTTTCATGGTTCACCCATGTAGTTTCTGTTATTTGGCAACATTAGTGTAAAATTGGAAACATTTTCTCTACCATTTATTTGACTCTTGTGTTATTTTGGGAGGGGATTTAATGCAGCTGCTCGCTTATGGTCAGGTTACAAAGACGAGACTCTTGATCATCATTAGATTAGAGAAAGAGGAAGATATTGATCCCTCTGTGAGGAAGAGGTTAGAATGAGAAGAGTGGCCGATGTCGTCTCATTCGTCTGACCTCTGCCTGATGGAGGGTTTCTCATCTCTGTCCTGGACAGCCGCTGTCAGGCCAAAAACAAACTTGTTCTTTTGCAATTATTCTGGGTTTTGATCTCATTCAAATCAAATATAATGTCATTAAAGCTATATTCTGAGTTAAAGTTATATGGCCGCTTCCCTCGGTTTGTGTACAATAATGCTGTCACAGTGGAAGTCTATGGGGCAAGGCATGGCAATAGACTCAAAAGAATGTTCCAGTTTCAATGCAGTACAATTAATCTTACTCCTTGGCACTGGTTCACTCAAATCATCCCTGGTTTATTTAAAACACAATCAAAAATCTGTGTTACAGTGAGGCACTTACAATGGAAGTGAATGGGACCAGTCCAGGGGGCCTGGGTAGCTCAGCAAGTATTGATGCTGACTACCACCCCTGGAGTCACAAGTTCAAATCCAGGGCGTGTTTAGTGGTCTCCTAAGCAACCAAATTGGCCTGGTTTCTAGGGAGGGTAGAGTCACAAGGGGTAACCTCCTTGTGATCGCAATTAGTGGTTCTCGATCTCAATGGGGCGTGTGGTAAGTTGTGCGTGGATCAGGCGGAGAGTAGCATGAGCCTCCACATGCTGTGAGTCTCCGTGTTGTCATGCACAATGAGCCACGTGATGAGATGCGCGGATTGACGGTCTCAGATGCGGTGGCAACTGAGACTTGTCCTCCGCCGCCTGTATTTAGGTGAGTAACCATGTAATTGTACATGCCAAATTGGGAGAAAAGGGTATTTAAAATAAATAAAATAAAAATACACACTCTTTTAAAAGTATAGCGACAAGATGTAAACATTATACATGTCTACATGATTTTAGTGTGACAGATCTCTTCTATACAATTTTAGTTAGGTTTTACTGGTGTTGCATCATCATGGCAACAAAGTTGTATTATTAGATATAACTTTATACAGGTAAGGTTATTTAGAAATGTTATCACACTAAAACCATTAACATGTATATATTGTTTACATATTGTGGCTTTACATTTGAAACAATGCATATTTTAACATTTATGGACTGGCCCCATTTGCAATCAGATATAACTTTACACAGATAAGGTTAGTAATTGATTTTATCACATTAAAATCATGTTAACATGTATAATTTTTTACATCTTGTGGCTGTACATTTGAAAAACTGTGTATTTTAATGTTTATGGACTGGCCCCATTCACTTCCATTGTAAGTGCCTCACTGTAACCAAGTGAAAATGCACAGTGGTTTTTAATTTTTACATATTGTTTATTTTATCCCATTTCTCCCAATTTGGAATGCCCAATTCCCACTACTTAGTAGGTACTCGTGGTGGCACGATTACTCACCTCAATCCGGGGTTCGGAGGACATGTCTCAGTTGCCTCCGCGTCTGAGACAGTCAATCCACGCATATTATCACATGACACGCTGTGCTCGACACCGCAGAGCCTCACAGCATGTGGAGACTCATTCTACTCTCCGTGATCCACACACAAATTGCCACACGCCCCATTGAGAGCGAAAACCTCTAATCACGACCACGAGGTGGTTACCCCATGTGACTCTACCCTCCTTAGCAACCGGGCCAATATGGCTGCTCGGGAGACCTGGCTGGAGTCATGCAGCACAGCCTGGATTCGAACTCACGACTCCTGGGGTGGTAATCAGCATCAATACTCGCTGAGCTACCCAGGTGTTTTTTAATGTATAGCCAGGAGACATAAACATTTTACATTCTACATTTATGCATTTGGCAGATGCTTTTATCCAAAGTGACTTACAGTGCACTTATTACAGGGACAATCCCCCCGGAGCAACCTGGATTTAAGTGCCTTGCTCAAGGACACAATGGTGGTGGCTGTGGGGATCGAACCACCGACCTTCTGATTAACAGTTTACCAGTGTAGTGTACCACCACCACTCCATTCTAACATGACTAGTGTGATAAAATAGTTTTCTAATCTTTAAAACTTCTGAGTTGTCTTGGCCCCATAGGTGTCTATTGTAAATGCATAACTGTAAACAAATTAAGGGAAGAGTCTAGATTATTTTCTGCAGTAATTTACATCAGGTCACCACGGATGCTGTCGATAAAGCTTAACTCATGATATGAACCCAAAAATTCCTTTACCTTCTCAAGAATGTGTTGTAAAACAGGGTAATTTCTGAATAGAAGAGGTTAAAATGAACTGTAATCTGAGTTTGTAACAGAACTGTTGATGCAGATGAAAGGAAATATAGATTAGCCATGTCGTTTTGTTTGTTTGCAGATCATGTTGTTCTCTGGACAGACTTTTCAATTGGCAACACAAAGAGAGACATGAAACTAATATTTTTCCATCTCTGCCTTTCATATTTCCTCCTCTCTCTCTCTCTCTCTCTCTCTCTCTCTCTCTCTCTCTCTCTCTCTCTCTCTCTCTCTCTCTCTCTCCTGATGGAGTTATTAAGTGCTATCATGTCTCATTCTCCTTTGTGAAATGACTTTGCTGGATGCACTCTCTTACATTTCCGGAAGCTAGTCGTCTCTGTAATGATGCTGAAATGCAGCTCTGTTTAACTGTTTAAAATGACATGAAACCTGACTGAAGCAGGTGTCGTCTGTGTCCTGTGGGTTGAAAGGTGGATGTATTTGGCCTGACACTAGGAATTAATTATAATCAAAGGTGGCTGATGAAAGTCATGATTGCATGAGTTGCATAGATGATGGTTTGCCATGCAGGCTGGAGGTGATATGAGGAATGTTGGGGTGTTTGTTTGGGCTCACAGGTGACTGAACCAACGTCTGTTGCCATGTTTACATGCAGTTTAATAGTCTGATAATAATTTGACTGATAGCTCAGTTGGTATGGAAAAACCTTAATGTAAATAACTCAATCCGAAAAATTATATCCGATTGAGCTAAAATCTGTGTTGCAATAAAACACTTGCAATAGAAAAAGTGAATGGGGCAAATCGGTTAATGTTAAAATACTCACTATTTCAAAGGTTTAGCCGCAAACAATATGTTTGTATTAATCATTTTAATGCAATTAAATCACTTACTATCCTTTTCTGTGTAAAGTTATATCCAATTTTACAAATTCCTTGCCATGATGATATTACGCTGTAAACACTAATTCTCAAAAACAACCTTAAAATGACTATATAAACAACTTTACAGCTCAAATAATTAGGGGTGTAATGATTCACTCATCTCATGATTCAGTTCGACTCATGATACTGAACTCGCGGTTCAGTTTAAGATTCTTTAAACTAAACCTGAGTCCTTTAGGTGTTTTTTTTTATGTGTCTTGCACTGAGGAGAGGCTCTTGTCTGGCCACTCTGTCATAAAGCCCAGATCGGTGGAGTATTGCAGTGATGGTTGTCCATCTGGAAGTTTCTCCATCTCCACACATGATCTCTGGAGCTCAACCAGAGTGACCATCTGGTTCTTGGTCACCTCTCTTACCAAGGCCCTTCTCCCCCAATGGCTCAGTTTGGCCTGGCAGCCAGCTCTAGGAAGAGCTGGCTGCCTTCAATGCAGCAGATTGTTTTTGTAGCCTTCCCCAGATCTGTGACTCGACACAATCTCGTATCTAAGATCTGCAGGCCTTTCCTTTGACCTCATGCCTTGGTTTTTGCTCTTATATAGACAGGTGTGTGCCTTTCCGAATCATGTCCAATCAATTGAAGTTGCCACAGGTGGACTTCAATCAAAGTGTAGAAACATCTCAAAGATGATCCAGAGAAATGGGATGCACCGGAGCTAAATTTCAAGTGTCATAACAAAGGGTCTGAATACTTACGTCAGTGTGATATTTCAGTATTTTCTTTTAAATAAATGTGCAAAGTCTGTTTTTTTGCTTTGTCATTATGGGGTAGATTGGTGTGAATTTTAAATGATATTTTTTATTATTTGGTATTTTAGCATAAGGCTGCGTAGGGCGTTGTGCTTGGAACAGATGAAAATAAAAAACAATCCCATCTCCATGATGCGCATAGTCACATTTTTAAACCGTGATGTATCATGGCTAGGGTTGCAGCGGTATTCCGGTTTCACGGTATGAAAATTTACTTATCATACCATTTACATTTGCTTTTATATGGTATTGAGAAAAAATTCAACGGATCTCACCTGCACATGCGTATATTCTTTCCTCATCGACTGCCTGTCAGATTCATCAACTTGCCCCGCACACACACACACACACGCAGTGGAGAAAATGTCAGAGAAAACAGAGTCTGACATAAGTGTGTGTGTGTGTGTGTGTGAGTGAGTGAGTTAAAACAGTTTTTCTCAACTGTTGGGTCGCAGGTCTATTTGGACTGGGTCGCAGACAGCATGGAAAGAACAATGACATGGTTCTCCCATTGAAGATATTACGCCAGTTGCCCAAGCGGTAGCCTATTTAGGACTGCCTAGTTAGATTTCATGATAATCTCGCAATCAGCTAAAGGCTTCTCATCTGCACTTTCGCACGAGTGTATCGGAACCAGCTACCGGTCATGATCTGCTCCTCTTTCTAGCGCGTGTGTGAAACAACCAGGCTTGTGGCGCTCAGACCTCAAAACTGATGTGTCCAATTTAAATTCTAGTGAGACTTTTCTAGTTTAAAGTGTTACGGAGAAAGTCAAGTCAAACCTCTCAAACAATAGCTGACCCGACATGCCAAACAGCACTGAGGAAAACGGCAACACTGTTATGTGCTAATATTTTTATTTGTAAATGTTTTTCATTATACATAAACACCTTTTACAAATTGTTTTATATAAGTAAAAGTAACTGTTTTATTTTGACAAAATGTTGTAGTTTCATATGAAATAATCTAAAGGTAGAATCTATTAGACCTCATTTTATATCAACGGTAGCAGTTGTAGTTAAAGTTTCAAGATGTGTTTCAGCTGGTATTTATTTTTTCATAAAAACTATAATTTATTATTATTATTACCATTATTTAAGACTAGCTACACTGACCTAACCATGGTAATGAGGAGCCTTTCCTCCTGTGTAATATGTGTGTTCTGTTTGAATGATGTTTGAAATTAGGAAAGAAACAGGATAATAATTAGCTCATATTTGTAAATATGCTCTTCAATTTATAAAAGGGGGGGGGGACTTCCTGTAGATTTGACGTCAACAACAAAAATAATGTCACTTGATGCATGTCCTTGTACTTGAAAACCATGACCAAAACTATGCAACATAAAAGGAAATGCGACCCAGGATACGTTAAATACAGGTTACTTTTTTACTATTGTGCGTCGCCACTTGATGTCCAATCTAAAATCTGTCCTGAAGCAAAACCGGTTGAGAACCTCTGAGTTAAAGGTACAGACAGGAGAAGTCTGGCTGTGCTGTCACACACCTACAGTAGATGTTAATTATTAATAATCATAGGACATTACTTTAAAAGCTCACACAGCTGATGTTATTTTTTATTTAGTAGTTCATTTAACATGCTATGCTAACATGTAAACTAACATGCTTTAGTTATATAACATGTTATTAGTTACATGCAATTTATCACGTGTATGATTTGGTTTGTTATTATAATTCTGTTAGCTTTCATATTTATTCTATTTAATTTATTTTCAAAAGGGAGAATTTTTTTTTTTACACATACTTCTATTAAAAAAAATGGTTTCAATTTGAATTATAATAAAGTATTTGTTCAACCAAAACAATTATAATAAATGTGTAATGCAGTGAAAATCTCATACCGTTAATCGTGCCACGAGAAACCGTTACACCCCAACAAATAATGAGTTTTTACTGAAGAGCTAAAGTAAGTGTGTTTATAAGATTGTAAGGTTCAAAATTCAGCCTTTTAAACCCTCCAAAAATTGGCCCCATTCACTTCCATTGTATGTAAATCTCACTGTAACAAAATTTTTAGCTTTTTCTAAAAAGGAGGGACGAGTCTAAATGATTTTTGTGGTAATCAGCATTATGCCACAAATGCTGTTGATTGAGCTTAACTTGTATTGAACCTGGAATATTCCTTTTGAATAATCTGAATAGAAGAATAGTTGCGTGATTACGAGCCAAAGTTTTAGGGGTTGTTCACATGGGATGCGTCTGTTTGTGTCCGTCTGCACGGTTTTGGAATAGTTTTTCTATGTAAAAATGTGCTAGATGGACATCTTTGCCATTGCAATGTGCCTCTGCTTTTTCAGCATCTTAGCCAAAGCGTTTTTAAGACGTTGTGTCAAGTTATAAGACCTTAAACTTTTACATTTACATTTAAACAATTACATTTTGTTTGTTGCGCTGCATCTAGTTTTTTTTATTATTGAATTAATGATTCTCTCATGCTAACTCTAGTCTGGAAAATGTTACGAGATTTTTTTTGTTTCATGCTGTTGATTAAGTAACAGGTGCTGCCACTGAATAGCGTTGCAGAAAACTGTCCCAATCCATAATTCCCAAATAAATAACTCTCATGAGCCACTTCTTTTAAATATACAGTGTGACAAGAGCGAGCAGTTTATTCCGATTCCCAAACAAATAATATAATGAGTCTGTTCTTATGATTCTATGACCAGTGTAATGCAGTTCCCGAAGGATGGAACCACTAATGGAACCAAAAGTCATGAAAATCATTCTGAACAAGAACCTCTACTTGATTTCCAACCCTAGACGTCAAACTGACCTGAGTCAACACCAAAGCAATAAAATACATGCAAGAACTCCCGTCTCAGGATGTCTTTTTCTCTCCGTCAGACTTATTCTTTCTCTCTTGTTGGTCCACCACAGACGCACACAAAGCTCATTGTATGTGTGTTTATTGTGTATTGTTCTGTGATGGTCAGGCGTTGTTGCCGGTTGTTTGGTCACTGTCTGTAGAGGACAGCAAAGAGACGGCAGTTTATGACTGCAGGAATACTCAAAGATCTAAACAGCAGAACTGTTTTCAAGTCAAGTCAAGTGGTTTTTATTGTCGTTTCAACCATATACAGTTAGTACAGTACACAGCAAAACGAGACAACGTTCCTCCAGGACCATGGTGCTACATAAAAACAACAAAGGACCAACACAGGACCACATGAGACAACACAACGAAATAAAATACCTATATAAAGTGCACGTGCAAACATGTGCAAAGTACGGGACAGTACAACAAATGTCTGACAATGAACAGGACAATAGACACAGTGCAGCGCCGACCAGTACACAGTAGTGCAAAAAGATGACAGTTTCTAAAAATGTAAACATAACATACTATGAGACAGTGTTCTATGCACATAGCAGTTATTGAGGTAGCAGACAGTTATAAAGTGACAGTAATTAAAGTGCACTCAGGACACGTGTGTGTCAAACCAGTCTCTGAGTATTGAGGAGTCTGATGGCTTGGGGGAAGAAGCTGTTACACAGTCTGGCTGTGAGGGCCCGAATGCTTCGGTACCTCTTGCCAGACGGCAGGAGGGTAAAGAGTTTGTGTGAGGGGTGTGTGGGGTTGTCCACAATGCTGGTTGCTTTGCGGATACAGTGTTTTTTGTAAATGTCTTTGATGGAGGGAAGAGAGACCCCAATGATCTTCTCAGCTGTCCTCACTATCCTCTGCAGGGCTTTGCGGTCCGAAACGGTGCAAGTCTTATTATTTAATAATAATAAGTCACACATGTTCGAGTCACAAGCAAGTCTCAAGTCTTAACCATCAAGTCTGAAGTGCAGTGCAGACAAATCAAGAGAGTCAAGTCGAGTCTTTTGTGATCGGACTATACCAGAAGCACCATATGTTTTGTGCTGTTGATTTTGAAAATCAAACCATACCGGAAGCGCATATGTTTTGCGCTGTAAAAAGAGCCGGCTCTAGACTCGTTCGATTGTGACTAAATACACTGGTGGAACTGTGTGTTTTTACACTGTAGAGTAGAGGGCATCACTGTTTCAGAGATTTGCTGGAAACACTGTCAGAGTAATTGAGGATGGTGTTCCAGCCACATCAGTGGAAAATTGCATTCCGGAGAACCGTTAACGGAACCGAAAGTCACGAAGATCATGCAATTTCGTTTTTTTTTTTTTGTGTGTGTTTTTTAAAGAATTCTGAACAAGAACAGATTCTCTGTTCCCAACCCTACTCCTCTTTTGATCCTGATGGACCAGACGATCTGCGGGTGATTTATTCTCCGCATGGAGACCACCATCATTCGATATCACTCACTGTCTCTCCTTTTGTCAAAGGGTTATTTTGAATGGTGAAATTGGTGATCATAAAGAAATACTGTAATTTAACTATTTAAGTTGAGGTAACTAGATGCAAGTAGATATAACCTCTATGAATTCTTAATAACAACCATTTAGCCATTAAAGCATCTGTGTGGAAAGGCCTGAAAGCATTACCAAGTATATCACACCTCCCCCTTGCTCTTTAGAGAGTCGACTAATGGCTGATGAACTGAATGTGTTTTAATGCAGGGTTGAAAAGCCCAGTCTCACACCCCTCCCCTGCTCTGATCTGATCTTCACTTTACATACACACCAACAGCTCCTGGAACCCCCCTCCTCTCCCCTACATCTACTCAATCTGCACTTATGATCTGTGAGAAGGATGTGTGCCAATTCTTTCAGAAACAAAAGACTAGGAAAGCTTCAGGCCCAGACAGTGTATCAACTGCCTTTCTGAAAGTCTGCGCTGAACAACTGGCCCCCATCTTCAAACAGATTTTCATTCACTGGAGCAGTGCGAAATTCCCTGCTGCTTCAAATGCTCCACCATAATTCAGGTCCACAAAAAACCCAAAATCACAGGACTAAATTACTTCAGACCTGTCGCCTTCCCGTCTGTGGTCATGAAGTCGTTTGAGAGACTGGTTTTGGCCTACCTGAAGGACATCACTGGACCCTTGCTGGACCCCCTTCTATTAGCTTACCGAGCAAACAGGTCTGTGGATGATGCTGTCAACATGGGACTGCATTATGTCCTGCAACTCCTCAACAGACCTGAGACTTATGCAAGGATTCAAATTTTGTGGACTTCAGTTCAGCCTTCAATACCATTATGCCTGGTCTTCTCTGAACCAAACTGGCCCAGCTCTCCTTGCCCACTAGGTTTGCTACGGTGTACGGTTTCACCTGATTTACTCCGTAACAGTGGCAAAACCTTTGTGAAATTTTATACCAGGTATAAGGGTGAAACATTATGAATGCAAATTCCAATATCAATTTAATAGCCTAACAAGTAGAATAGCCTTAAATAAAGAATAATTGCTTTATGAAGAATTTGCTACCCTTGATAAATAATCCAAAATAACGTTTTGAAAGACAGATGTTCTTTACCAATGTACCAAATGGCAGCAAAGTAGACGCACTGATAGAAGATGTTCAATTGCAGGTAGTGAATATAATGTGCATTGTGGGTCGGAATGACAAGACATGAGGTTCACTTTATTTCCACAGAGCAGTTCGTTGTGAGTGCAACTCTGCATGATCACTTTATATATAGCCTATACATCTCAGAATCAGAATGAGCTTTATTGCCAAGTATGCTTACACATAGAAGGAATTTGTCTTGGTGACAGAAGCGCTCTCTCTCTCTCTCTCTCTCTCTCTCTCTCTCTCTCTCTCTCTCTCTCTGTCTCTCTGTCTCTGTCTCTGTCTCTGTCTCTGTCTCTGTCTCTCTCTCTCTCTCTCTCTCTCTCTCTCTCTCTCTCTCTCTCTCTCTCTCTCTCTCTATATATATATATATATATATATATATATATATATATATATATATATATATACACACATACTAATCTGTTATATACAGATGCAAGGGAATGTATGGCAGAAGAGTTCTGGTATGTTGTATAAATATAAATGGACTAAGTTGTGTATTGCACATAGTTATTCCTCAATGGGGCAGTTTTAACTGTTCATGAGATGGATAGCCTGAGGGGAAAAAAACAGGTTCTTGTGCCTGACGGTTCTTGTGCTCAGTGCTCTGTAGTGCTATCCAGAAGGCAACAGTTCAAAAAGGTAGTGGGCTGGGTGAGTGGGGTCCAAAGTGATTTTTCCAGCCCTTTTCCTCACTCTGGAAGTGTTCATTTCTTGAAGGGAGGGCAACCAATAATCCTCTCAGCTGTAGTGATGGGTCGTTCATGAACTATTCGTTCATTTTGAATGAATCATTTATGTGACTCAGAAGAACAAGTAGTCTCAGAGAGTGATGTGCATTGTGCAACCTCCGTTAGTTTGTAACGTGAAAACCACATAGGCGCTCTACAGGAAACCAAAATGATTAGTTGACCTTTCAACTCTTTTGGCCCGAGTCGTTTGTTCTTTTGACACGTGACAGACGTATACGTTATGCACATACGACTGTCAAGTGACAAAGAATGAACAACTCAGGCAAGTAGAATCCAGAGGTGAACTAATCATTTCTGTTTCTCATAATTTGTCTTTGACTGCATTATCAATGTTTCCTTATTGGGATATAATCAAAGTTTGTATGTTGGGGGATTTGGCTATTGAAAATGTAACCTTTTAATTTAATTCTGCTCAAATGAACGAAATGACTTAAATAAATATTCGTTCATTTTGCTGAAGAGACTCAAAGATTCAAGTCAGTGAAATGATCTGAACTTTCCATCATTACTCAGCAGTCCAAACTGTCCTTTGTAGTTTTCTGATATCCGATTTCATAGCTGCACCAGACAGTTATTAAAGTGAAGAGGACAGATTCAATGACTGCCGAGTGGAATTGTATCAGCAGCGCCTGTGGCAGGTTGAACTTCCTCAGCTCTGTGATTAAATCATAAAATAATACAAAACACATTCACCTCGAACCACGATTTATTTTTCAGTGATTATCATCATTATAATTATGATGTTTACATTTATAATTGTTTTTATATCTTAATTGTCTGCCTGATGTCATAGACAGATACTTGCATGATGGTAAATGGAAAAGTGGTTGTATAAGATTTTTTTTAAATTCTTTATTTAAATGTATTTAAAATTTTATTTGAATTTAGAAAAGTCTTTTTGATTAATTTTCACATATTATTTATTTTTATTTATATATATATAGAAAAAAGTAAATGTATCAATAACTAAAGTCTTGACCAACACAGAATAGGTATTGTTTTAAAGCTTAGAAGCGCTACTTTCCAATGCATGCAGTCATTATGACAAAAACTGAACAAGTGCTTTTAAAATTGCAGACAAATCAGAAGTGTTACATTTTGATAATTAAAAAAAAAAATTGCACTGTACATATAATTGCAATCAGTAAAAACATAAAACGGAACAAATAGCCATAGTGTCATATGTTGTTAGAAAGCTCTCAAAGAGCAGAATACAACCAGCCTATTTGTTTTACTCACAGACAGAAATATACAGAGTAATAGCTATGTACTTTATGTCTTTGACAATTGTGTTGGTGTTGCTTGTATGCTGTGTTTTCACAAAAAATTAATTAAACAAATTATCATGTACCATTACTTAGAGGAAGTGATTATCTTTCAAACGAGCCCACACACAAGGTAATTGAATGCATAGATCATTAGATAATCCACACGATGCACAATGTTACATATGACATCACAGAATCAATGATTCAGACTCATTGAGCCAAAAGTCACTCATTCTGTGAAATCACATTACTAAATCATGTCTGTATGCTATGCAAACCTTTAGTCATTTAGTTCATATGTACAGTTATTATGTTGTATGTGTTTGGAGAGGCTTTTGGACACTATGATAAATAATTTTTGTAATGCTCTAACTTTTGATTGCTATGTTGCGTCAACATAAAAATGTTCTCGGATACAGTTGATATTACTGGGAACAAAACAAAAGCAGTTTTTTGGCAAAGTTTATTTTTCAGCAAGGTTGAAGCGGCTGAGAGACTCAGACTGTATCATAATCTATGTAAATCAAAAATATGACAAGTGTTTTTACAATAATGCCAAACACTTGACCCTCCTTGTTTTTGTAGAGTTATACGCCTTTAAATTTGGGGTATGCCACTGAAACAGGACATCTTTAAAAACACCCTCAGATCTTAAAGGGTGAACAAAATTTTTGCTCTGTTTTAGTTGTTACATATTGAATCTACTTGCAAACATTCGCTGTTTTGTCGAATTATGGTTCCTCTGATTTGGGAAAAAAAACATTCATTTATGACATTTGAAAGCAAATATTGAGATATTCTATATACTCAAAAAGCTGATCATTTACCATCACAAGTAGAGCAGCTCATCTCTCATGATTAACAAACCATCGGACTGGATATTTTCATTTTTAGATGAAATGAGATGTGGAAATGGGAATCTGTGTGATTCGTGATCCATGACATCTTGTGTGTGTGTGTGTGTGTGTGTGTGTGTGTGTGTGTGTCTTGTCTTGTTCCAATATTGTGTTCTGATTGGCTCGACCGTTAGCTTTGCTAATTATATCTCTTATTGTGAGCAGGGAATCAGTTGTCAGTAGCAACCTATGATGTGTTTTTAAAATGATTGACTGTTTAAACCAGTTCACAACCATGCCTCGCTTTGTTCAATTGTTCTTTTTAAATTTCTCTATATTTCTAAGCAGAGTAAAAGAATAGAAAAAATGTCTGTACTGTCTCTCATAAAGTCAGAATGAATGAGTGATAAACATCTGGTTAAAATTGTTCATATTGAATAAGTAAGTCATCACACATAAGCTCTGGTGATGTCACCATGTTAATTGATCAAAGTCATTCAGCTTTGGCCTTTAAGAATGAGTTTGTGCAGAATAGGCAGTTGCCATAGACTGGAGTGGTGGTGTAGTGGTCTAAGCACATAACTGGTAATCTGGTAATCAGAAGGACACTGGTTCGAGCCCCACAGTCACCACCATTGTGTCCTTGAGCAAGGCACTTAACTCCAGGTTGCTCCAGGGGGATTGTCCCTGTAATAAGTGCACTGTAAGTCGCTTTGGATAAAAGCGTCTGCCAAATGCATAAATATAAATGTAAATGATAGTGCTCAAATCTATAAAGTGACCACCCTCACTCACACTGTTGGTTTCATCATTTGTTTCCTTGTTTACACTGAGAGATGGTCCTTTCTCTGGGGATTTTTAAAGTCGTGTGGCCTACACATATTTCCTTAGCACATACATGTTTAATTCCTCTCTAACCTTCATTGACTTTTGTCATTATATGATTGAAGTGTCCATAATAGATAGATCTCTATCGACATTGCAGGTGCACCGAAATGTTGGCCGGTACTGATAGACGATAAAAAAAAATTGTTCAATCCAATACTGTAAATATATACTGTAAATCTACAGTACTTGCCTCTAGGATACATGAGGTAAACCATCCAAAACGCATTGAAATCAAGAGACTTTGACTTCTGAAACATCAGTATGATATCCATTAACGCTGCATGATTGATTGCATTAAGATTGAAATCTTGATAAAGCGTTGCGTGATTACTAAATCTTAAAAGGCACCCGCTGGCAGCGCTGTGTGGGCATGCGGCACCCTCTAGTGCTCTGGATGACTTTATCCATTATACCACTATAATACAGAATGTAAAAGGGGTTTTGTTCCTTTTGTTTAAAAATAAAAAAATGTAATGAAGTGATTGACATTCCCGTGGAATCGCCCAAAATATGCATTGTATAATTTGTATTGTTCTATCGTGTACAGTACATGCATGTCAAATGTGATTTCTGTTGTTTTGAACTGCACAAACAGAAGTGCAAAAATGTTTTAGAAGTACAAAATAATATTTTTTTTATATCCATCATCATGTTATCATATTTAGTTAATTAAATTAAAATTAAATTAACTAAAGTTAATTTAGTGGTGAGAAAAATTATGTGAACCCTTTGGAATTAGCTGTTTTTCTGCATTAATTGGTCATAAAATGTGATCTTATCTTCAAAGTCACAAGTATAGACCAGCACACATGATCTTTCATGTCTATTGATAAATAGTGTTGTGGAAAATAAGTGAACCCCTATGCTAAGGATGTCATCAAAGGCTTGGCATCCAGTTAATGTAACGAGATTGGAGGTGTGGGTTAGAACTACTTTGACTTATAAAAAGTACTCAAACATTTTGATGACATCAAGATTTGTTGGTTTTTATAAAGCTGGAAAGGGTTTCAAAATAGACAAATTGTCTATAAATGGAGATTATTTAGTACTGTGGGTACTCTCCCTAGAAGTCTCGGTCCAGCCAAGGTGACTCAAAAGGGAACACCACAGAATGACGGCTAAACATTTTAAAGAATCATTGGAACTGGTTAACATCTTTGTTCAGGAGTCTACTATGCGGAAAATATTAAACGGGCATGGTGTCCATGGCAGAACACAACGAAGGAAGCCGCTGCTTTCCAACGCAACGTTGCTGTGCACTTTAAGTTTGCCAAAGACCACCTTGACACTTCACAACGCTACTGGATGAATGTTTTGTGAACTGATGAATCTAAGGTTGAATTTTTTGGGAAGACTACAAAGCACCTACGTATGGCATAAAAAGGGCACCGCATACCAACATGAAAACATCATCCCAATGATGAAGTACGGTGGAGGGAGCGTCATGATTTGGGGCTGAATTTCTGCTTCGGGCCTGGACCGTTTACCATCACTGAGGGGTCAAATGAATTCCCAAATTTATCAAGACAGGATACCCTACAGGATAATGTCAGGGTCACTGTGTGCCAGTTGAAGCTCAGTAAAAGTTGGGTAATGCAGCAGGACAATGAGCCTAAACATTGAAGTAAATCCACTACAGAATGGCTTAAAAATATGAAAATTCACCTTTTGGAGTGGCCCAGTCAGAGCCCAGACCTTAACCCAATAGAGATGCTGTAGAATGACCTCAAGAGAGCCGTTCCAGACATCCTAAGAATATGGCTAAGGAGTTCTTTGAGGAAAAATGGTCCAAAATTACTTCTGAACGTTGTGCAAGTCTAATCCGCAGCTTCCGGAAACGCTTGGTTGAGGTTATTGCTGCCAGTGGAGGATCGACCAGTTATTAAATCCAAGGGTTCATTAACTTTTTCCACAGCACTGTAAAGGTTTAATGGGATGTGTTCAATACAGACATGAAATATTATCATTGTTTGTGTGTTGTTAGCTTAAACACATTGTTGTTTGTCTATACTTGTGACTTTGATAAATTTTTTATAGATTTTTTTTTTTTTGTTAAAATCTGTATCACAAATGTTCATATTGGAGCATCACTGCTTCAAATATATGACAAATCAGGCCGATACAAAAAATATATAGGCATAGGCTATATACGTATACTGGCTAATACCAGCCAAAACCTTTATGATCATTGATCACTAGTCGGTTTTGAAAATATGTAATCTTGCACGCAATCCTAGTACTCACTTGGATGCTTAGATTTAGGTCTATTTTTCTCCATTTGTTATTACTGTTGAAAAGCAAGCCATTGTTTGCTGTATTATTTGCCTTCCCACCATATTAAATGCTTTACCTGCAAAAATGAACAGAGTTATATGCATCAGCAGTTTTGACACCAGGGGAATCACATAACGGTATACAGCAATGTATAATATATGTGTCTGCTAAATAACCCCGCAGGAAGTCCAGGGTTAATACAGCATTATTACTTCATGTCCTCGTGCTCCAGAACAGCCAGTGTGTAATGTGTCACTGTCTAAAACTGTCTCTCTCTGTCCCTTTCTCAGGCCCTACATCAGCTTTATTATGATCCCAACATAGAGAATAAGAATCTGGCTCAGAAGTGGCTCATGCAGGCTCAGGTGTCTCCTCAGGCCTGGCAGTTCTGTTGGGTTTTACTGAGACCAGAGAAGGTTAGTACATCCTGTTCCTTGCTGTTATTCTCTCCCTCCTTTTCTGTCTCTGCTTGTCTTTTTAACCCCCTCCCCCCCTGCACCTGCTCTTCATATCTTAATAGACTTTGCCTATGTTTTTCTGACCAATATAGACTTCGGGGAGAACACACAGAACACATTCTTTGCATTACATCAACACTTTTTAATAGTGGTGCACTGATCAGGAAATCCTGAGGGAGACCACCATTTTTGATTGGCCTATTCCGATCACCGATATTTATTTTTAAAGTACCGCCTGCCACACTTTTACAAGTTATATGTTACATACATGTTATATGTTACATACATGCAGCATATTCATCTGAATTAGTGTGTCCGAAAGTTTAAATTTGCAAATGTTTTGAATTGCCAGTATCTCACTCTCCAGTGATCGTGATGATTTTGCTGACGATATAAAATTCAGAAATATCGTATATCTTATGATGATTTTAATGTGCTGTTTATTTGGCCATTTAGTTTCATAAAGAGTGCATCAGAGGACTAATTTCACAATCCTTCAGGGCTGCACAATTAATAAAAATATCATAAAAATGGCTTTATGGTCATATTGGATTTTTAAACTGGAAAAGGCTGCGATGAAAGACTTCTGAAATCTGTGTGCACTTCAAAGGTGCACATCTTCTATATCACAAACTCTGTGCCTTTACTAATGACGCACAAGAAGATTTAATGCACTGTGTTCATCTCTCTGGATTGATTCAACAAGGAATATGTTAAAGGAAATTGAAATCAAAAGGCACTCCAGCTCCTTTCTTCATCTCCGCAGGTCCCGGAGATCCAGTACTTTGGCGCTAGCGCCCTTCACACCAAAATCTCCCGCTACTGGGGTGACATCCCCGCCGAGCAGTATGACTCACTCAAATCTCAGCTGTTTTCTCAGATCGCTTGCTTCGCATCTGGCTCTAAGATAGTCCTGACACGCCTGTGCGTGGCACTGGCGTCGCTCGCCCTGAACATGATGCCTGAAGCGTGGCCCAGGGCAGTGTCAGAGATGGTGCGTAAGTTCCAGGAAGAGGGAGGCGAGGTGGATGGACGTGCCCGCTGTTTGGCCTTGCTGGAACTTCTCACCGTTCTTCCAGAAGAGTTCCAGACCAGTCGGCTACCGCAGTACCGTAAGGGACAGGTAAGGGCCGCTCTGGGTCGTGAGTGGTCGGCTGTTTACCCGCTCCTGCAGCAACTGTTACGGCAGTCGGACTCGCCGGCGCTGGTGAAGGCCCGTGTGCTCAAGTGTCTTTCCAGTTGGGTTCTGCTGGATGTTCCTCTGAACGAGAGCGAGGGATTGGTGGAAGCCAGTTTCACGGCACTAGCGGATCCAGACCTGTTTGATATGGCCGTGGAGGCCATCGTCAACACCATCTCACAGCCCGACTCTCAAAGGTCAGCCTTTATCACTACAATACTTTTACAAAAAATCTTGAATACGAGGCTTTAAGACTGAATCTTATTTGATAAATCCTATAATTATTTTACATTTTAGTCTTAAGTCCTCATATTTCTTTGGGCATTGTTTGCAATGGGAAAGAAAGTCAATTAAGCAAGTGGCAAGGTATTTAGAGAATACAGAGCAGTTCAGTCATTCAAAGATACAAACACTAGATGAGGTTGGACTGGATATTAGAGATGTCTAAAATAGCCCATGCATCAGTTTCTTTGTACTAGGGTTTTACTTTCAGCCACAGATGGCAAGCTCACAGACCATTCACAGAATGTCTGATGCATATTGCTCACAAAGATGGCAAGAGCTTTCTCAATATGTTTCTCCAGTGGATGGTCTTAATGCATTGTTTGTAGGACTCAGTGTGCATAGATTACAGGGCTCGACATTATGCATTGTCATGCTTGTCCTCCGGACAAAAAATTGTTCATACACTTTTTTTTTTTTCCAGAGTAAAAAATTTACTTGTCTGGAGACAAAAAGGACATTTACGTTACATGCTCAAGTTTCGGTTGTATGTTTCCTAAAATTACATTACATTACATGATGTCAAGCTAATAGTGTACCTATGGACACAACGCAATTCTCTGAGACAGAAATATAAACTCCACAGGGTAGGGGAGGAGGCTATTATCATATTGTAATTATTTTATGTTACGTATGTTAGTCAAATAAAGGAAAGCCTCCATTGCCATAATTTACAGCAGAGATGTTCACACTTCTATGGAATGAGATTTACTTTTACATCATGTTATTGCAGTAAGATCTACCATGTACAATAAAGGCTATACATTAGTAGTATACTATATAAACAGTAGTTTGTAGTGAAATTTGATGATTCTCAATACCAGCTTCAAAACCACAACAAATATTATACATAACTCTAATATGTTAATTATGGAAGAATAGTTTAAGTAATTTTTCAGGACTAGTATGTCTAGTCTGTATGCATTTGACTGTTCAGGTGCACATTAGCACAAACATTTTCGGAACGCACAAGTTCAGCACACACACATATGCCGCCTGTCAATCAAACAGGGTGCAGCTGTTACTAGATCACTTGTGAATTATAAAATGATGCACTCTGGATCATTTTGAAACAACAGAATAAGAATATGCACTTTGTAATAAGTGACACAGGCATAGCCTATCACAAATATAGCTGTTTACTTTTTTGTTATTGACGTTTTAATCAGTCTGCTATGTCCGGTCGGGCAAGTCAAATTCTCTTTCAAAAATCCACTTGTCAAGCAGACAAGTGTTAATGTCGAGCCTTGGATTTGTCAGTCCACTGGGAAGCAAAGTTTCCAAGCTGATAAAATTCACGCTTCTCAGGAAGAGCTAGTCGGTGGATTTGACAAAGATTGTGATGTTCATGGCACTGAAGCTGTGAAAGATATTCAGTGTTTGCTTGAGACTGCATTTGGAGGATGCTGTGTCATTATTTGAATGACACAGCATTTTTTTTATTATTGTGATAGTTATTTACCTGCCCTTGAATGTCACACAAAAATGACCACAGACCATTACATATCAGTCAGATGGTCTCTTCTGTCTAACTTTTATTTACTCATTTCGCTTCCCGTGATGTCTGACTGAGTGATTTATATATGCATGCGATCTGAAGTAATGCAGAGTGCATCTAAACAGATGCTTGGTGATATATTAATGTAAACATCATTTATGTCTAAAGTAAAGGTAAACGGTGGGACAGAAAAGAAGATTTGTATCAAATATTGGACTGAATATTGGTGTAAACACAGCCTTATAGATTCAGTTGGCAACGCGTCATACACTGAGAGAATGGTTTATTGTAGAGGAAGGCGAAGCCCTGTTACCAAAGGCTCCATTTACGCCTTGCATTAACATGCGTTACATATCCAGATAGTATCTGGATATTCTTTAGCTCTATTGATAGAGATCTGATCAAAATGTCCAGCGCAAAATTTAAAAAGCTACTTACATGTTACATGTATTTTAGTACATTTTTAAAACATTGGTTAATTGAAATGCCTTCTACAACAGTCAAGGTCTTTCCTTCATTGAAAATTCTTTGGCTGGCGACAAAGCAAAATTTCTGGTCGCCGAGGCAAATTTAAAGGGTTAGTTCACCCAAAAATGACATTTCTCTCATGATGAATAGTGTGTTCACATACAACGCAAAGAAAATGTCTGCCTCTTATTGCTCTCACGCGAGTTTGATCGCTGGATTCTAAATTTGTGTTTAAACCCGCGAGTATTCCCCCTTCTCTTCTAGGAAAGGACAGGAGGAGGGGCTTCTACGACTTGGTTCATAGTAAAGTACAACCAATAGCTGGAATCAAGTAGAAGCGCATATTTTCAGAACTAACCAGGTAGTCCAACTTCCTCCAAGCGATGTCTATTTTCGTCCGGTCTCTGTACATGTATGACGTTGTGTCATACAATTCAGTGTGCCCGTACACCGCTACAACAACATTTTCATCCATTTTTCCAGATTTCTTCTGCTACTACGTCAGTAACATCCAGACAATCTCAATGTTGATAGGCTTTCGCGACAACACGTCATGCGAATTTCTCACTCGAGTTGAAAAATAAAGCGATTTCGCGTGTTTGAGTCACGTCATTATCTTCATTCACGCCGCCCGTCTATTCGCATCTTTGCATTGACTTTGTATGTAATCGCGCCGCGCAAACGCTCACTTCGCGTTGGATGTGCACGCACCATAAGCCATCCCAGATGTGTATGACTTTCCTTCTTCAGCAGAACCGAAGTGAAGATTTTTATAAGCACTAGAGATGTTGTAATATTGCAAAATAACTTTACACTGATAAAGATGGTAAGCGATTTTATCACACTAAAATCATGTTAACATGTCTTATGTTTACATCTCTTGGCTGTACTTTAGATACCATGTGTATTAAGATGGTTATCCTGCCACAAATACTGTCGATTGAGCTTAACACAGAGCATTCCTTTAATAGAAATCGAATAAAGAGCTTATGAATCGAATCAGGAAATCTTTATGGATGTGGTGGTCCATTATCGTGGTATCATTACATAAAGTGAACTGTGGATGGTCAGTAAGATTGTTTCTCTCTGTCTAATTGAGCAGTTGTAGCAGAGAAGACAATGCAAGCCTACTAGGATATATATTTTCATACTTAATGCCTATTTGGAGAGGGATATGAATTGTTAGGAATATCAGGGAATGCAGTAATAGATAAAAGGTGTGATCAAAAGAGAAAAATGCTCTGATAGATGAGCAAACACAGGTGAGATAAAAGTGACTGATGGAGAGAGGGAGAGACTGGGCGGAAGAGACAGAAACGAAGCTAGACCGAAACACAGAGGCAGCGTTTTATTTCAAGGCTGGCTGGCGTTTCCATGGAGACAGAGCTAGGGAGCGATGTCTTACGCTCTGGTTGGTACAGACACGGCAGGCACCCACCCCACCCCCCTCCCTGAAGAGAGAATCAGTCAGTGGATGTTGTGGACGAGACATTAGAGGTGAAAGCATCCTTGATTCTGTACAGCTGGAGAGTGGAGATAAGAGGTTAAAGCGCACTTCTACTCTGATAGAGGCAGACAGTTGTGCTGCATCACGGTCTTCTGCTATAGTGTAATGCACTTACAGTAAAACTGTCTTACAAGTTAATGACTGAATTCACAATTTTCGGAGCACAAGCAACGTCACTGTTCTGCTCCATTACAGGCAAGACAGGTGACCTTTAGAGGGAGATTTATATTTTTATTACTGTGAGTTTGTGCAGAATAACCTGTGAATATCTTTCACTGGATACGGTTAATATATCTAGAGAGAAGGGTGGCCATAAGTGGTTACGGTAACCCTTTAAAATGAGGTTCTACTTGTTAACATTAGTAAATGCTTTAGGAATCATGAACAATTATCAATATGTTTATACAGCATTTATTAATCTTTGTTAATATTCCTCTCAGGATTATTAAATAATCGTCTGATCGCTGATATTTGATCTATTGTGCACTTCAAATTCCAATCACATCCAGATGTCCAAATAAGGGCATTTTAGGCTAGTATATAAATGCCATGAACGCAGCATTTGTGTCTTATTTAGTTGAACTCTGGCCATCTCACTGAGCTGCAGAGCAGCGCGTGCAGATTAAACGCGTCTGATGCACGCATTAACTGTGGAGTTTCATGCCAAACTCCTGCGAAAACGCAAAACTTTTTCCACTTTTAATGTGACCTATAATGTGAACAATTCAATTGAAAAACAAACTGAAATCTTGTGTGACAGCATCAGCACTCAGACGCTTCACTGTGTGTGTATCACTCAGCGTTCATGCTGTTCTAAACTAAAGTGTATCTGTTAGGAGTTACTGGCTTTATTTTTTAAATGACATCTGTTAACCAGCGGGTCGTGGCAAAAGATCATTTTTGTGTGTAATATGAGCCAGCTGGTGACCTAAAGTGAATCCGTTAGTCATTGTTTACATGGAACTGCGCTCTTTGATCGCTCGTATTACTAATGCATTACCAAAACTAGGAAATCGCTTTAAATGGACAACTTCAGGATTAAGGCTCATCACAGCTGAGTGACACAACAGACTGATTTGTTACAGAACTCAAGTGCTTACCTTTTATCGTAGTTTCCACATTGGATACTGTTTAAAATGGTGGAGGACATCGCTGTTTCTATAGTGAATGACTCTTGCGCACCGGCTACCATGAAATAGAGCGGAATACCCCCTCTTGGACGTCTATTTTCCACTGAGAAAGCTGACCGCGTCTCTGATTGGGTGTGGCAATAGGTGATTGCACACACTCCATCTCCATTCATAATATTTAGTTGTGTCTTAAATTTTGCACACAAATGTTAATGGGTTAGTTGACCCAAAAATGAAAATTATCCCATAATTTACTCGCACTCAAGTGAGTCTGCACGTTCACTGGCTTCCTCTATCCTCGTCACTTCTCACTGTAGCTCACGCTACACCTACGTCATACGCGGGAACTCGACTCTCTTGTGAACACATGGTCGGATGTTACCGGAAGCCAGTGATTTATAAAGTTATAAATATGGATGTTTTTCTTACAAATGCATCGCTTCAGAAGGTCTTTATTAACCCCCTGGAGGCGTATGGATTACTTTTTTGATGGATGGATGCGCTTTTTGGGGTTTCAAAATCTAAGGTACCATTCACTCCCATTATAAAGCTTGGAAGAGGATGTTTTTTGATATAACTCTGATTGTGTTTGGCTGAAAGAAGAAAGTCATATACACCTAGGATGGTTTGAGGGTGAGTAAATTATGGGATAATTTTCATTTTTGTTTGAACTAACCCTTAAACTGCGTGACTTCCCTCACGTTATATAATCTCATTCCATTTTCTAAATTTTTACAAAAATGTTTAGTGTTCACTGCATTTGTCAAGCTCAACCATTCGACGCTGTTAAAATGTATTTCAGGTTGGCTGGGTTCCAAAAGCAACAGTGTAAATGTACAAGGACAAAGACTACCAAAATTACCAATATTTCTTTATATAATAGTAAATGTATACCTATATTTCTTTAGCTAATTAATAGTAAATATAGCTAACATTAACATGAGTGTTTTTAGTTTAATTTCAACTAAATGTGTTACTTGCAACCCTTTTGCTCATTATTGTGTATTATTTGTTTACATATTTGTTGATTTGATAAATATTGTCCATTTAATTTAGATTTTTCTTTGATGTTTATAGCTAGACAATTGCTAAATCACACACATCATGTTTTAAACCATTTGCATTTCAATTATAATTTTTTTTCCAGGGTTGCAAAAACAGCAACACTCATAAAATGTTATATTCTAATATTATTTATTTATTTATTTATTTATATATTAGTACTAAAACATTTATTTTGACCTCCCGAGGTTGTTGGACAGCTTTTTCTGAAAATTAAGCACCTCCTTTTACTGACCATTTGTTGGAAATAATATAATAAAAGTACTTTCAGTGTCCTATTTGTGTTACTTTTATCTGTACTGCTGTTGCTAAAAGAATATTACATTGATATGATGTAGCTATAATAAATGGCTGCAAATTATTTTTAGCTCATTTTATTATTTATAGGAGATTAGACTCCTCCACAGGCTGTATTAAGACCTATAACGAGAGACTAGATTTGATGTAAACACAAGGACAGCTAGCGTGCGTGTCCTTTAGTTTCTACTTTCTCAGCTATCATATTTTATTGCTTGAACATGTGATGTCTGTAGTCATCAGTGTGACCGGCATGTGTCACACACAAGTCTGTGTACGGTGCTGAGTGTTCAGAGTGTGTTACCTGCTCTTTAAATGCTCGGTGAATTCATTCAAAGGTTAAATGAAGGATACTCCATCGATTTTTGTTTTCATTTCACCTCTTTCTTTATCACACCATCCTCTCTCTGTCTCTCCTTCACCTCACCACCTCCTCGTGCTGCTTAAACACATTACAATCAAGCCTCTCGGGAGGATGCCATTGGACCAAATGCATCCTGTTGCTAGGCAACTCATTTAATCTGTCTCCTGGTGTTTGAGGGTAATTACACAGAGTCTGTGTCCGTAGAAACGGTGTGAGATGAGAGGGTTCACTCGAGAGCGCTTGAGGTGAGAAAATCAATCTGTGCTCTGATGAATCAGACTCAATCTGAGAGATTTGAAGTGATGAGAGATGGAGGAATGTTGTAATGATTATCGATAATGACCTTTAATGTCATTGTACCATTCTGTTGTGTAGTGAAAGACATTGCTTTAGTGAACCATCTTGTGCTAGATGGATACTACATTACGAATGTGGCATTTCACATGAAGGCATTTGAAGTAGGGATGATTCCATGATTTTTTTAATTATTATTTTTCTTTTTGTATATTTTATTTGAAATGTTTTTAATTTGATATAATACAAAGACTACAAAGAGAGAAAAAACACACAACAAAAAAACAGCAACAGAATACGAGGTTAGAAATTTAAATAGAAAGTGAGGGAAAAACATAAAAAAAATTGGGGATTTTTCGTAAAGATGCATTATGCATTCCCCCTTTTTTTTCATCCCAATTTGGAATGCCCAATTCCCAATGCACTCTAAGTCCTTGTGTTGGCATAGTGACTCGCCTCAATCTAGTTGGCGGAGGATGAATCTCAGTTGCCTCCCCGTCTGGGACCGTCAATCCGCGCATCTTATCACGTGGCTTGTTGTGCATGTTACCGCAGAGATCTAGTGCATGTGGAGGCTTCACTCTATTCTCCACGGCATCCACACACAACTTACCATGCGCCCCACAGAAAGCAAGAAGTGCATTATAGCGACCACGAGGAGGTTACCCATGTGACTTCACCCTCCCTAGCAACTAGGCCAATTTGGTTGCTTAGGAGACCTGGCCGGAGTCACTCAGCACGCCCTGGATTCAAACTCGTGACTCCTGGGGTGGTAGTCAGCATCTTTACTTGCTGAGCTACCCAGGCCCCCCTACATTATGCATTCTTAAGGAAATCCAGAAAGGGCTGCCACACAATTTGAAATCGCCCATGTGTTTTGGGCTCAAGAACGTGTCTCTTCCTTTTGTATAACATGAAGCATTTAGTTTAGCCAAATTTTTAAGCAAGGAGTATCTGAAGATTTCCAGTTTAAGAGTATTAGCATTTTTGCAAGGATCATTCCCAACATTAGAGATTGTTGTTGAGTGCCTGGGAGAGTTATTTGTTTGGGAATCGGACAGTAATGGTCACGCTGATTCAAAAGAACTGACTCACGAGAATCATTGGTTCAGGAACTGACCTACACTGGTCGTGATGTATGTTCAAAAGAATTGATTGATTTATTTTAAGCCTGTTCTAGTAAAAGTATCTTCAAACCAGAACTTAAAAACAGAATTTTTATTAAACTGCCTTTTTTTTTTTTTTTTTTTTTTTGCTATTGTACATTAAAGACTTCTGTATGAAAATTAAAAATGAGCTTGTCATTCTGGGATTTCATCTATGAACTAACTGTACATGCAATCTTGCCTTAAAATTGGGACAAAACAAGGTATGTTGGGCTACATCCACTCACTAATCCATTTACTTTTCTAAACATTAGGGCTGCACAATTAATCAAAAAACTAACCGTGATTGTGATTACGGCTGCCACGATTATGTAATCGTGAAAACTGACGATTACAGCGTTCAGTTTAAGTCTGCTACTGTTGCATCAATGGTTTCTATTTACAACGGTTGAGTATTCTAACCAATCACTAACATGTCCGTTGAGCAATGAAATGGCAATGGCCAATTAGAGCTGCTTAGATTAGTCCTCCGTCCTATCAGTAAAGGCAACTTATCCTAATGCACAAGCTTTAAACTGTCTTAATGTCCAGATGCTTGCTTTATGTTAAATACACTGAAAATGAGCAACAGGACAAAACTAAAACAATCCGGTTCTAATCAAGGTACAGACGCGGTGTAAATAATTGATTAATTATGCTGATTAGACAGCTTTGTTTTTAATGAGAGCATTCGCGAGAGTGCAGAACATTGTGCGGAGTGTCACTGAGCTTGCGTCGAAATGCGTGAAAGTGAGTGACAACAGTCGTTGTAACGGGAGAGTTTGTCACGTTGCTTGATTTCGGTGTACAATTTATTAAAAATGTAATTACAGGTTTGTTTTGTCATGTTAATAAGTAGGCCAATGTGAATGTGATTTGTACAAAATAGCAATAAAATAAAAAATAAAACAAATAAAATAAAAATTCACTGTTCTAAGTGTGTTTTGGAGGTGTAGACAACAAAGAATATGGCACGAATAGCATATTTCAGGAATCACCGTCAGTGTTATCGTGTCTGCTCTAATAAGACCCATTTGTCACACAGCTGGTATTGGTAGATTTAACATTTTCATGAATGACACAAACTCCAAAGTGTGCCACTGAGGTCAAAAATTATCTAACGATGATATTACATGAACAAGATCCCCCATTGAAGATCTTACGGGATGAATGGGACCCTTCTCGCCACCAAAGGGCTTACTGAAAAGCGTAAATTGGTCGATTTAAATAAGCTGTTAATAAGTTTGAATATTGAATATGCCATATTATTTACTGTACGTGGACTAATAATTTAAGCAGTAATTTAGCAATCATATAATTTATTATATACCATAGATATACATTTAAAAAATATATATTTGCCTTACCTTAACAAACATTATTACAATATAAAAAATACAATATAATGCTTAAAAGAAACTGGAGCGCAGCTCATATCCACCATTGAAATCTGCTATCCCGTTCAGAATAGCCGTTGTTGGGGGTGGAAATGCTTCCAACTCACTAGGTTTTGAAACGGAGCTAACTAAGGTTTACATTATACATCAATACCTTATTTCAACAGAGCAAGAAACATCTTTAAAACATGAAATCCTCAGCACTGAGAGAACGGGTTTAAACAATGAAAATAAGACCCACCGTTCTGTAAACATCTTAATATACCGTACAGGCTCATCTATAATTTGTCATCTTCATATTAAATCAGTCACTGTGATATTGTCTCATTGAGCGTCGTCTCCGAGGAAATGAGCGCTTGATCTTGTTTTGCCATGTAATCCATAACACAAATGATTTTGTTTATAATTACGGTGAGATTGCTGCAGGTTTATTGATTTTATATCAGCAGTGAATAAATACATGATGTGTTTAGATGCACTGAGAGCTAAAAGTCTCACATTAAACAAATCAAATAAATGCAAGTAATCTATTAATGAAGCATGAAATTCGTGGGACTCGATATTTTTGTAATATTTAGCCATAAGAGGGTGATTCTCACAAAATATGTCTAGAAAATGTCCTGTTCCTATTTTACTTTGTAATCAAAATAATCAAGTAAGACAGTATACGTATTATATACTTTATTATGCACTTTTTACCCTCCATTTCTCATTACCGCAATGTAAAAAAATGCTATATTATATTGTAAAGTATTTCTATATATTAAAGTAGCATTCCCTTGGTACTGCCTTTCATTTTCGCTGATTTTAATTTTAAAATAGTTGAACATCAGCATGTATTTTTACTCCAATACGTAAAATACGTTTTTCAACATCTTGCGGTTGAATCTCATAAAATGTTTGGTTTATATATATATATATATATATATATATATATATATATATATATATATATATATATATATATATATATATATATATATATATATATATATATATATATATATATAAATGTATATATTTTGCATTATTAAAATTAAGCCCATTTTTAGGATCATTAAGAGTTATTTTATTGTCACATTATTGTCACAATTAATGCAAGCACATTTTCCAGCCAAAGTCTCAATACTATAATGTGAAAAAAATCTCTCATAAAACAGTCATGAAAATCTTCTTGCCTGACACAATTATTACAATCAGCAGAAGTTAACAAAAACCATCATGATTTAGGCTATACTTGCCATGTACTTTACAAACATGCTACAGTTAAAAAAATTTCCTCAAGACACTTAAATTCCTTTTTTACCTTAAATATTACCCGAAACTGTTTAGCAGAGATGGGCCACTTCTATTAAAATGAATCTAGAAAAGGAAGTCCCGCCCAACAGGTAAAAGAGCCAATCACCATTTAGATACAGAGATTGGCTGTCAATCAACTTGAGAATCATGTATGCGGATTAGCTAAACAGCTAGCATTTTTTAGGTAAAGAAGCCCAATTTAGGATTCCAGTGTTGTCAGATTGTACTGCTGATTGGAAATATGTTCTTTGATTGTAATCATGACCAACTGTTTTGATGATTTCAGTCATTCCCCATTGAAGTAGATAGGAGCTACACTTGTATGTCACTTGTTTGCATAGAAAATAGCTGCCGGAAAGCATTCCAAAAATGGCCCCTGAGTAGACTGACTTGCTAGAATAACTTTGATATTACCAAAATTAAATTCAAATTTTAAAGTCACCAGAGTTCCACAAGATGGTGCAAGAAATATTGCAAAGAATATTACTGACTGTTCAAAAAAGTGCATTCCATTTTAAGCTAAAGTACATACAATTTTAAAATGTAAAAGATTTGGCCTGTTCATATTCTCAAATATGGTGCCACAATACAACCCCTGACCAGGACTGGACTGGGATGAGAAATCGGCCCGGGACTTTACATGTCAACTGGCCCAAAATAGTTGTTCGCTGTCCTTTTCTGCATATCGCGGCACCGTTTTGTGGTCCGTTCTGCATAACGCGGCAGCTCGTTTTTGCTTGTCGCGGCCCATTCGTTTCCACGCACGTTTCACGGCCGACCCACCAGCCCGCTCTGTTCTCCTAATGGCCAGTCCGCCCATGATTGGCCACAAAGTGCATCGGTCCACTGGGAAAATGCCCTGTATGCCAGATTACCAGTCCAGCCCTGCCCTCGACTCAAGCTTCAATGGCAGTACTACAGTGTTTTTCAGTCATTACAGTTGTATTTAGTGTAGTAATATGCCCAGATAGTTGTGGTTTCGAGCCAAGCACAGACATCTGCTTTCTGTTAAACTGCATTAGGGCTGGACGATATGACCTAAAATCAAAATCTCGATTAATTGAACATTTTATCTCTATTGGAGTGGTGGCCTAGAACTTTATTAGGAACACCTGTACACCTACTTATTCATTTGATTATCTAATCAGCCAATCATGTGGCAGCAATGCACTGCATAAAATCATGCAAATATGGGTCAGGAGCTTCAGTTAATGTTCACATTAACCATCACAATAGGGAAAATTGGTGGCATGATTGTTGGTGCCAGACAGGCTGGTTTGACTGGTATAACTGCTGATCTCCTTGGATTTTCATGCACAACAGACACTATAGTCTCTAGAGTTTACTCAGAATGGTGCCAAAAACAAAAAACATACAGTCAGCGGCAGTTCTGTGGACAGAAACACATTGTTGATGAAAAAGGTCAACGGAGAATGGCCAGACAGGTTTGAGCTGACAGAAAGGCTACAGTAACTCAGATAACCACTCTGTACATTTGTAGTGTGCAGAATAGCATCTAAGAATGCAAACACATCGAACCTTGAGGCGAATGGGCTACGACAGCAGAAGACCATATTGGGAACTATTTTTAGGACCATACTGTTCCTAATAAAGTTCTAGGTGAGTGTAACTGGTAATCAGAAGGTCGCTGGTTCGATCCCCACAGCCACCACCATTGTGTCCTTGAGCAAGACACTTAACTCCAGGTTGCTCTGGGGGGATTGTCCCTGTAATAAGTGCGCTGTAAGTCGCTTTGGATAAAAGTGTCTGCCAAATGCATAAATGTAAATGATTACGAATAATGAACGATTATTTTTTGTTTTTTTGCTTTGTTTTTTTGTGTTTTTTTTTTTCCCCTCAAAGTTCACTGACAAGGTTTGTACTGTAAATATGCTCAAACTATTAAAGGTGGGGTATTTTTTTCTATTGAAAGTGCATTTCTTATCTCTGTGATTTTAAAATAATTGAAGGAACAACAAACTATTTATGGTTATTTCGAACAATAGAAATCAAAGCACACATTGCTTGAAATGAGATTTCAGTTTGTGTAAAAAGCAAGTTTCCTAAAAAAGTAGAAAATAAATAGCTTTTTTTTTTTGCAAAGAAATAAATGATTTTAAATATTGCCATATCAAAAGTAGAAAATAATAACTTGCATCTCCTGTAAAGGAATATTTAAAATAATGCCATGTGCTAAAATGTAAATCGAACACTGCTGATTGAGAGCAGGGCTGGGACAGGGCACCTCTAATGGATCAGCAGGCTGTGTGCTCATAGCGTTACAGATGTGAATCTGACTCATGATCACTGTTGCATGTGATCTTCCTCTGTGATCTTGTCCTGTCACTCTATATGCAAGTGTATATACTCTAGGTTCTTACTAAGAAACACTAGCATGTTTACCTTTTCTTTTTTCAGGCAGGATCTGAGGTAACGCAGTCTGGGAAAAATATGGTCACGATGGATCACAGTGTATCTTCTGCCGAGAGTTTTAACGAGGTGTTTAAACCCACTGCGCTCCACTGTAGCTATGGGAGCCATATCGTACACGATGTAGTAACAAATGGTGTCAGTTATTTCTTTCCATCTTCTTGAATCCTTTTCATATTGTGTAGCATTTGTAAATGCTTGTGTTATTGATGCATGCTTTGTGGAGGCACTTGTTGCTGGGCGCTTGTCAGTCTCTCACAGTAATGTGATTGTGCTCCAAGTGTTGAAACAGATTGGTGGTATTACCTTTGGTCGTTGAAACGTTTTTTCTGCAGTGTTTACATTAGACTTTGTTTTGTTCGGTGTCTTCTTTACTTATGCCAAAATGTGTCCAAACGACAGACACTGCTGCTGTTGCTCGGTTGACTCTGTGTTTGAGTTCGCTTCCATGCCGCTGACTGGACGTGGCTGAGACACGTGCCGGTAGTATGTTTTTAAGGGGAAAGTAGTAACGGGATTAAAAAAGCAAAATAGCCGACATGGGAAAATTATGTCGGTTAGAGGTTCTGAATTTTGGTTTCGATTAATCGTCCAGCCCAACGCTGCATCTAGCCTTTTTTAGCACAAGAATGCAAGTGGCCTGAAGTCATCGTCAGTGCTTTGCACACATCCAAAAGTTGAATGCACTGTGTAAAGCAGTTAATGGAAAGCAGGAGGCGAGAACCGGCTTGACGATATAAATTATATTTTAATGATTAACTTAAACACACACACACACGCACACATGACTGACATGTCCGAAAACAATCTCTCTCTCTCTCGCACTATCCTCCGCAGTCGGCCGTTATCCCTCACGGAGGCTTAATTACCCTGATAAGGGACCGGGTGTGTAAAATTACGACCCAGCCCCGTCCTCCGCTCTGCCACATTCCTCCCTCGTTCTCTCAGGCTGGGGAGCCCCCGGCATGACGTAAACCCCCCCTCTTTCTCTGGGGAGGGCCGTGCCTTTCGCCCCGTCTGCCGGCAGGTCATCCCGTCTACCTGGATGAGGAAGGGGACAAGGGGAGGGAAACAGAAATAATACAAATGGGGGGCACTTCCTGTAACAGTGCAGTACCCCCCAAAAAAACACTGTAAAATTTAAATGAGAGGGAAAAGGCCAACGCTGAGCTGCAGTGAGAGTAGAGAGAGAGATGGAAAAAAAAAAACGTACTCGCCAGTTCTCCGATATGCCGTAACTTGTTCCTCGGCCACTCCTCCACCCTCTAACGGACGACAGCCACGTCTCACTGGGCGGATCGGAGGCAGACCTCCGCTTCCAGGCGGCCGGGCTTCTCGTCCCCCGGCAGATGGCCGTGGCTGCTCCGTTGGGGTGGACAGTAGTGGCGAGAAATCTACTAAGGCGTATCCCTCCTCCTTCTCGGATTTCGGCACCAGTGTAACGTTGTTCAATGGAAAGGAGGTGTCGAGAACCGGCTTGACAACATAAATATTTTTTATCTTTATCTCGACAAATGTTCTAATTTTAATTTGACAGCAACAGAAATTAGAATTTGAAGGGAAAATGTACTTAATTGTCAGAAACAAATGTCACAACGCAAAAGTCTTAATGGTTCTAAAATAGGCGAAAAATATTATTTATTTTATAAAAAAAAATGTATTCTATGGTAAATATCATCCAGACGTTTCTTGATGGTTTTTGTGGGATTCACTGGAAGAGATTGTGTTTAAATGCGTGGTGGTGTTTTCAGTCCTGTAGATATGCTTCAGTGCCCCAGACTGTGTCATTAGGACTTAATTGCACATTTGTGCCATTATACCATACATCTGTGATCTCTGATGCTCAGACGTGCCAGTGATGTGTCCGTAATGAGCTGGTGTTCATAGCTTTTCTTTATCCGCTACTCGTTAGCATTTTCACTCGTGTGTCCTTCCTGCTGTTGACACCAAGATGAGGATGACATGAGAGAGCGAGAGAGTGAGCGAGAGAGGCGAGAGAGTGAGCGAGAGAGTGAGCGAGAGAGAGGGAGAGGGAGGACAGATTGTTCCAGAACCACTGAGACAGTGTTAAGTAAATAACATTAGTTGTGGAAATGAGATAACTGCAGTAAACAAATGAATGAGAATGAAATGTTTCTGTGTTTGGAAGAGAGGATTGATGTTCATTGTGTGTGTTATAAACAAATCCTAGAACATTACAGATTCATACTATGCTTATGTTGGGAAATTCCACGGAAATCTCAACCACATCATGGAAAAATAAAACTTTTTAACCAAAGGCACAAAACCCCTTTTTAAATTCTGTTTTTATTGGAATAATGGATATTTGATAATGCTGTCTAGACCGTTAGAGGGCGCCGCTTGCTTACATAGCGCTGGCTGAAGCACTCGAATGCAGACTGTATTTTAAAACGCAGCCTTTGAAGGTTTAGTTTCTATATAGTTCAGTCAGTCATGCAGCATTAATGAGTATCATACTAATATCTAAGAAGTCTGCTGGTTTCAAAGAGTTTTGAATGGTTTACCTCATTATGTATCCTATAGGTAAGTGCCGTTTTCACAACTGTCACGTCTGTTTATGGCGGTTTTTCAGCATTACTGTGAGAACAGGAAAATAAAAATATTGAGAAAATAAAAATAAATATTGCATGCTTTAAGGAGTGCCATCCGTTTTACATATTGTGGCTATTATTATTTCTGGATTGTGCAGTTGAATTCAGAGCTTTTACAAAGTGTGTTACTAATTAATTATAAATAAACCATTGCTTTATTTTCATTATTTTAGTTTTTCACGCCGATGGTATCAATGTTTTTAATTTGGTCAATAATTGGCCATTAAATATCTCCAGCCGATACATCAATGTATCACTAGAAACAATTAAATTGAACAAGAACGATTTGTTTACTTAAAAGTTAGTTCAAAAACCCTGATTCGTTTACAATTGAAATACTAGTTCTGTTATTGAGAGCAATGCAGAGAGTTGTGCTTAATGATTTTGCCAGAGAAGAAAAGCGCAATCTAGCTGTTATTTTATATTATTTACAACCTCACAATCCTTCGTTTTTGCTGGTTGCCTCCATTATCTCCCACTGAATATTTTTACTCAGAAATATGCCACATTCTGAAACTTGAATGTGTTGCGAATGTTGTTTCATGTTGTCGAAGTATTTTTTAGAAATTGAAGCCCTGAAACATTGCCTGTATTGACATTTTGTATAGACATTACAATTTGTACTTTATAGTATAGTAATCCGTCTGAGATCTGTGATTTTGACTGTTTCATATGTATGTTTCAGGCATGTGAATACGTTGCTAAAGCTGGTGCCGCAGGTTCTACAGCTGCAGGAACAGTTGCGAGACGCTGTACAGAATGGAGATATGGAGACGACACACGGCATCTGTCGAATCGCCGTCTCTCTGGGAGAGAACCATTCGAGGTACAAATACACTGACACTCATTCCTGACAGTTTATGAGCTAGATGATGTTTTATTATTTTTCTAAGATCGTCTTAAACTTATATGGATAATTTTAACCTTTGTGTGACCTTCGGGACATTTTTGTCTTTATAATTTTAGTTTTTTCGATCATTTTGGCTGTGTAATACCAACGGTATAAATTTTGCCAAAGGTGTGTATTTTCGGGGGAATTTTGATATTTCAATCTCAGTTCCTATAACACACTGTGTACACAAAATATTTACACTCTGCAACTTAAGGACAAAAATGTCCCCTTTGAAACCCATTAAAACTGCAATATTTGGGGGCCTGGGTAGCAGCGAGTAAAGACGCTGACTACCACACCTGGAGTCGCAAGTTCAAATCCAGGGCATGCTGAGTGACTCCAATCAGGCTTCCTAAGCAACCAATTGGCCTGGTTGCTAAGGTGGGTAGAGTCATGTTGGGTTAACCTCCTCGTGGTCACTATAATGTGGTTCTCTGCATGGTGAGTTGTACGTGGATGCCGTGGAGAATAGCGTAAAGCCTTCACAAGTGCTAGGTCTCCACAGTAACGCGCTCAACAATCCACGTGATAAGATGCATGGATTGACAGTCTCAGGAAACAGATTCATCCTCTGCCACCCGGATTGAGGCGAGTCACCACCATGAGGACTTTGAGCACTTTGGGAAATGGGCATTCCAAATTGGGGAGGAAAAGCTGCAATATTTGATCCTAGTCCCATTAAAACATACAATTATGAATTCTATGATATTGTGCTTTCATTCCGGAGCACTGGCTTCAAAATTAAAAAAAAAATATATATTCCACCAGATGGCTGAGATAAATAGATTGTTCTCATGTTTAGCCTATGGAGCAAATACATGCTTTTTCCCTATTTTCTGTTTGCTGTATTATAGAGACTGCAGGCCAATTGTGTGGGTGTGTTTGTTGTCAGAGTGTGTTTTGGGTGTGGGTGTGTGTGGGTGTGTGTGTGTGTGTGGGTGTGTGTGTGTGTGTGTGTGTGTGTGTGTGTGTAAAAAAACAACAGTGGCATTTATGTAAACAAACTAGCATTCAAAAGGTTAAAATCCTGAAAATTAATGCATATTTGGTAGTTATGATCAGGACTGATGTTGGAAAGAAAATCTTACTGTACGTTCACACCAGAAGCGGCGAGAGCGTCCAAATTCGCTCTGGCTGCCCTGCCTTCGACGCTCAAGGACGCTCGTGGACGCTCTGAAATAGGCGGCAACGTTTGTTCAGAATGCTTTGTTTTGTGAACTATATTTAAAGGGGGCCGCAATTTAAACATCCAGACATGTCGACCATTTACTTTTTGCCGACCGATCACAAGTAGCGTATATACTCATGAACTCTTTAAAATGTGAAAATAAGAAATCGATCGATGGCAGAAAGTAATTAAAATTACAGTTGTTTGTTATCAAAATAAAATACATTTGTAATAAAAACTGTGGTCTTGGTCATATATTACAGGGAACCCCGTCACGGCAATAATTCGTTTCTCCATTTTATCTTCGGAACGAATGTTTGGTGGGAACCAAAGTTTACACGGTTATGTTCTCTAGACTTCGCTACAGCGGAGCACTTCTATATTCCAATAGGTTGCCGCCGAACCGGCGTCACAGCTCATTACCATAATGTTGACTGCACTTGAACTTCCATCTGGCGCTCACGCCGCCCAAGACTCGCCGCGCCGCTTCTCGCCGCCGAGAGACGCTGGCTGTCATTGAAAATGAATGACTTCCGGTCGATTTGACGCTCTCGCCGCCTCTGGTGTGAACGTACGGTTAGTCAGTGAAAATGGGAAATAATATTAACCCTCCAAGGTCTAAGGGGTCTTAAGTCCGCCTGGCATTATTTTGATATTTTGGCTTCTGGAATGGTCAATTTTCATAGCAGAGTGAAGAGAGTCATATTTCTGGATTCTGTAGATTCTCATCTACAATGTGGATGCATTGTAAATACACTTCTTGAGAAATTTTACATGTTCTGATGTGATATATCACCAAAAAATACAAAAAGCGGATATTCAATTTTGTTGTTTTTATTATATAAAAAATATTAAACATAAATGAATAATGAATTTTACAACAAATATTTATTCCTCAAAGGCTTTAGAACAACTTCAAAAGAAATTGGGTGAAAAAATATAAAGAAACAAAACAACTATTTACATTTCTGTGACTATAGTCACCATAAGTTTTTTTTTTGGTTGAAAAACATAAGAAAATATAATAGGGAAAAAACCGTTCATGTGAATGGAATAAGAAGCTGTATAAATGGAGTAATATCCAAAAACGCCACAAGATGGAACTGTTGCACCACTGATTGATGTGCTTTTCATCAGTCATTCTCTGCCACACTTGGCTGAAAGGAATTTCACACCCCTCCCCCCTTTTACTCCAATGACATCTGACCATGTCATTCTTTGCTTTTGGTCTGTGATTGGTACACACACACACACACACACACAGCTCTGTGATTGGTTCACACACACACAGGTCTTTGATTGGTTTACACACACCAACAGCGTTTTATATCATTAGATAAAATAAAGTACAATGTCTTTGTTTTGCGGTAAAATCTATAATAATAATGCTATAGATTTGCACTAAAATACGGAAGGCTTATCATTCGTGGAAGTCAACACAGTCTATGCAGACGAATGTCAGCTTTTTCATAAAAAACAACAAAAAAAAAAGTAAGTTAATACCTTGATCCATTCCGAAGTTATTAATAGATATGTCAGAGGTGCGCACTTTGACGCTCTGGATCGTCAGTCGACTTAGAAGGGTTAATATTTAATATTTTTATGGACATTTTCTAAGGACCTCTGAGTAACTTCTTTAAATTGACGCACAAATGTTAAACAATTTGAGATATTTTTGGATGATACTGATATGTTCATCGATATATTGTGCATCCCTAATTCTAATTATTTTCAGGAAGTTCTGGTGATTGTCTTCCTGTATGTTGAAGGTCTTTCTTCTCTTTCAGAGCTCTGCTGGAGCAGGTGGAGCACTGGCAGAGTTTCCTGGCATTGGTGAACATGATCATGTTCTGTACGGGCATCCCTGGGCACTACCCCGTCAACGAGACCACCAGCTCTCTCACACTCACATTCTGGTACACACTACAGGTGGGCATCACCTCTCAAATTACATTTTAAAACTATTTAATTTAAAGAATACAAAGACAAACATTTTGGTTGGCATAACATACACTGATGAATCGTTAGTTTTGATTTTGTGTTGACTTTTAAGGGATGAAATTGCACTTTTCACTCTTCTGGAGAAAACCACTTCATTTATGTCTTTACACATGCTCTTATAGAAGATAAACAGTTGTATAGTGTGTATTTGATGTCTGGTGTGTTTTAGGATGACATCATGTCATTTGAGGCAGAGAAGCAAGCCGTGTATCTGCAGGTCTACAGGCCTGTGTATTTCCAGCTTGTAGATGTTTTGCTCCATAAAGCTCAGTTCCCTACAGATGAGGAGTACGCTTCCTGGTCATCAGATGAGAAAGAACAGTTCAGGATCTACAGGTGTGTGCGTGTGCGTGCGTGCGCGTGCGTGCGTGCATGTGCATGCGTTCTTATGGGCCTGTCAAAACATATTTTAGACTCAGCAGTTTTATGTTGGACTTTGCTGATTTGGCACAATGGACATAATGGTTGTCTTTATTAAGTGTATGTGTATTTTTTGGCTTGTTTTTTATGGAAACTTTTTGTAATTTTGTTTACTGCTGAATTTCTGTGACATTTGACCTGACCTCTGCTCCTTTAGGGTGGACATTTCAGACACACTGATGTATGTCTATGAGATGCTTGGAGCTGAATTACTCAGTAACCTGTATGACAAACTGGGACGAGTCCTTACCGACACAGAGCAAACGACATCATGGCAGGTATGAAAATTGCTGCTTTAATCTACAGTTTTTATTCGCTTCACTGTTTGATTGAATGCTTGAATGCATATATGTACATTTCTGTTTCCTTTTCTGTTACATTTCTCTTTTTTTTTATTAAACGTTATGTATGTTTTGTTCCAGCACACAGAAGCACTCTTGTATGGATTCCAGTCCATTGCTGAAACGATAGACGTGAACTATTCCGATGTCATACCCGGTCTGATCGGCCTCATCCCAAGAATCAATATCAACAATGTCCAGCTAGCCGACACGGTCATGTTCACTATCGGTGTGTGTGTGTGTGTTTGGAAATGGGTGCTACTGTATTATGTTTAACAAATACTGTATTTTTAAGTTTTAGACAAAGCAAATCCTCTTACATTTAATACCTGCTGTGATTTATTGAGCAGTAACTGTAGGCCCGTGTTAGAATAGAAGAACAATAAGTTGCATGTTATTCATTAAAACAGATTGTTTTTGTTCATTATTGTAACTTCGATGAAGATCAAACCAGATTTTAAATTACATTTATACAAAAATCCAGGTAATTCCAAAGGGTTCACATACTTTTTCTTGACACTGTATTAATGTATTAAAATCATACAGTGAAGACCAGTAATTAAATTAGTTTAATGTTATGTTACATATTGTAGTTTTGTTACATACTGTGTATGTATGCATGTGTGTGTGTATATATATATATATATATATTACACACACACACATGCTTGTAATTTGTTTCTTGGTTCTATGTTAACTCATATTAGTAAGTGTTTTACTTTTAAACCCATGGAATTTGTGATCAAGCCCAGATCTTAACTATTATATCTCTCTCTGTCTTTGTAGGAGCATTGGCAGAGTGGTTGGCGGATCATCCGGTGATGTTGAGCAGTGTTCTGCCGCTGGTTTTGCAGGCATTGGGAAATCCAGACCTTTCAGTTTCCAGCGTCTCCACACTAAAGAAGATCTGCAGAGAGTGCAAATTTGACTTGCCCCCATACGCCAGCAATATAGTCGCTGTGTCACAGGTAGCACACTATCGCCTGATGATATACACCTATATGGGACAGTTTTACAGTTTTCTTCCTCTGACTTGCCATCTGTTTTCTCTCTTATGACAGGAAGTGCTGATCAAACAGATCCATAAGGTGAGTTTGTGTTTATTCTTTGTGATGGTTTCAATATGATGCTAATATTTAATGAAAATCTTGATGGGCAAGGGTGACCAGCATAGTCGAAAACAATCATTATTATTATTTTTAGCAGTGCAAAAATGGCACAGTTCAGCTTCAGACATACATTTTGGTTGGCTGTGATTTTCATCTCCTGAGGAGAAAATAACTATGCTGGAAATGTGCTGCGTCGTTCCTGGTTAGGACACTGTATTAAACCTGTACCCCTCTCTCACTGTGTCCTAGACGAGTCAGTGTATGTGGTTGATGCAGGCTTTGGGTTTTCTGTTGTCCGCATTACCCGTGGAGGAGATCTTGAGGAACCTTCACTCTTTGATCACCCCGTACATTCAGCAGCTGGAGAAACTAGCAGGGGAGACGGTAAGATATAAAGCCGCTCAGCTGACATGCTCTCTCTGGTCTCTGCTGTTGGCCTGTTGGGTTTGTTTATCTGTGTGTTCGTTTGGCACTTTTCTGTGTGAACAGACCCTACATCTGCTTGATGGAACATTTCTCAGCAGGGCCAGATTGGCATTACTCTGGGCACTGAGACAGTAAACCACAGGAGATATGAGCTTAAATATACAGAGAGACCTGCACATTCAAATATCACATTCATAAGGTCTTTCACCGGCATGTACACCTAAAATTTACATTATCTACAAAATACAGTAGTTCACCCAATAACGAATATCAGATGAATATAAGTCATATGGTTTTGGAATAACATGTACTGTATATCAAAACTATTTCTGTCTTCTCGTTTGTCCTTTTGCGGACTCCTTTTCTGTCTCTCTCTTTCTACATGCTGAATGTCTATTTTTGATTTTCATTTTCTTAAATATTTTCTCACTGTCTGGTCCTTCCCAGAAAGACATTACATCAGCCTCAGTAAACAGGCTGTGATTAGGCGCTCACACAGTGACCCCTGCTGGTGACAGACTTTGGCCACGTGTGGACATTTCTGAACACTCATAGATCTTATGCATCTACTGCTTTAAAGGCTATTTATATTGCTATTGCTTATAATTAGGCTTAGGAATTTGAACAAACCGTTAACCCTTAGTATTACATTTTTGTGCAAGGGATGTGCAAACTTTCCAATTTTCATAATCGACAAGTGGACTGTTGCTTGAATGACTAGTCAACTAGTCTGTGATAACACTTTAAGCACTGAAGGTGTTTTAAATATTTAGTGTTTCAGTGGCATACCCAAAATGAAAGGCTTATAAGTCTACAAAAAATCAATAAAACAAGGAGGGTCAAGTGTTTGGTATCATTGTCCAGAAAACCTTTCACATGTTTGAATGATGTAGATTATGATGCATTCTGAGACTCTCATCCTAAGAAACTGCTGAAAAATCAAGTCAAAAGTGTACTTTGTTTCTTTTTTGACATTATATATAGATCTCTGTGTGTAAATAAGGTGACTCTGATAAACTGCTTTTGTTTTGTTCCCAATCATGTCAACTGTACCTGGGAAAATATTTGCGTTGATAAGACAAAGCAATCAAAAGTTATAGCATTACAAAAATAATGCATGGTGTCCAAAAACTTCTCCAAACAAATAAAACATATAGCTCTGCAAATAACTTAAGAGACCACTGCAACATTTTTATATTATTTATTTATTAATGCATTCAAACTCAGTACCTCTTTGCTTGACATCATGGGAAAATCAAAAGAAATCAGACAAGACCTCAGAAAATAATTTTGGACCTCCACAAGTCTGGTCCATTCTTGGGAGCATTTTCCGAACACCTATCGGTACCACATTCATCTGTAAAAACAATAGTACACGAGTATAAACACCATGGGACAGCGCAGCCATCGTACCGCTCAGGAACGAGACTCGTTCTGTCTCCTAGAGATGAACGTAGTTTGGTGCGAATAGTACAAATCAATCCTAGAACAACAGAAAAGGACCTTGTGAAGATGCTGGAGGAAACAGTTAGACAAGTATCTAGATCCACAGTAAAACAAGTCTTATATCGACATAACCTGAAAGGCTGCTCAGCAAAGAAGAAGCCACTGCTCCAAAACCAGCATAAAAATATATATTGGATGTATTGAAACAACATTTCAAGACATCAGATAGGAAGTTAAAGCTTAGTTGCAAATGGGTCTTCCAAATGGACAATGACCCCAAGCATACCTCCACGGTTACGGCAGAATGGCTTTAGGACAACAAAGTGAAGGTATTGGAGTGGCCATCTCAAAGCCCTGATCTCAATATTTTTTGGGCAGAACTGAAAAAGCTTGTGCGAGCAACAAGGCCTACAAACCTGACTCAAGTTACACCAGTTCTGTCTGGAGGAATGGGCCAAAATTCGAGCAACTTATTGTGAGAAGCTTGTGGAAGGATACCCAAAACATTTGACCCAAGTTAAACAATTTAAAGGCAATGCTCCCAAGCACTAACAAGTGTATGTAAACTTCTGACCCACTGGGAATGTGATGAAAGAAATAAAAACTGATATAAATCATTCTCTATACTATTATTCTGACATTTCACATTCTTAAAATAAAGAAGTGATCCTAACTGACCTAAGACAGGGAATGTTTTCTACGATTAAATGTCAGGAATTGTGAAAAACTGAGTTTAAATGTATTTGCCTAAGGTGTATGTAAACTTCTGACTTCAACTGTACATACTGTATAGCCAGTTATGACAGAGATCTTGATTACAAGGTGAAATGATCGGTATTGGCTGATCAAGTGACAAGAAGTTCGGCGATCGATATTGGCTGTAATAGTCCTGGTCGGAGCATTTCTAGTTGATGAAAATGTAGAAAATGTAAAGAAATCACACTATGGACGATTAATCTATTTATATGTTAAAGATTGGTGCCTTTGATCATGTTGTTGGTGTTGAATTGTTAACGCTTCATATTGTGCCTAGGAACAAACGTTAACCATAGTAAAATCGCATAACATATGTAGTATTACGTTTTTCTAGATATACCTTTGGAAAATAAGGCACCTGTTCTAGCATCTGCGTCTTTATTTAAGGTTTAATTAACTTCTCTTTCTCTTTGTGATCATGTGTGATGTTATAAAGGAAAGAGTACAGTGTAGTGACTCTCTCTTTCTCTTCACCAATCATTGAGCTGTTGTCATGGAGTTAACAGCAGTAATTAGACTTTGGGCCTAATGGTTGTTTAACGACTCTTAAATTACTGCTCATGTTCCCAGAAGCTCAGCTGCAGAGTGTACGCTAGCTTCTGTAAAACTATTTTACACCACTGAAATTTCAGATTTTATTTCCTTTGATAAATAAATAGATTATTAAAGGGGACATAACATGGAAAACAATATTTTCTTGCTCATTTAAAGTAGTTTATGTTATATAGAGAATACTGTAACTTTTATAATTACATAAATCTTCCGACCCAGACCATTTATTGAACTAAATTGCAAAAACGTCTAATTTTGAAATCGTTGTGGTTATGACAGCATGGTCATGAGCTCATTAACATATGATTGCCCACATGTACTGAAAAATAACAGCATGTTATCTACATTGTAGAATTTTTAAAGGTAGAAAAACACAAATAAGACAATTGTCATGAAATACAAAATATGTCTGTTTTCGTTGAAAAACTAAAATGCTATAAAACTGGAAGATATAGACCCTGGCATGTAAAGTTAGGTAAATAGTTGGCCTCTATCAGTGCTGTGCAGTGATATACACTGTAGCTACATGAAAAGGTGTTTCACTTCTAAGATGTTACCATATTGTGCATTTTAGTATTTCTAGAGGCTGTTGTGAGCCATTTACTTTTCCATTTAGCAGACGCTTTTATCCGAAGTGACTTACAAATGAGGAATACAGCATAAACAATTCATCCTGGTGAGGCAATAACAGATGCTGATGTTTATCGGCCAATTATTGACAAAAATTAAAACCATCAGCATATTGCTTATAAGGATGAATAAAAGGGCGATATATATACAAACTGATGGTTGATCTTTTATTAATTATGAAAACACTTTGTAAAAACTCTGAACTTGAATGCAAAATCCAGAGATGATAATAGAAGTGTTAGAATTCCTAAGAACATGTCTTATTTCATTTTTATTCTTTCTCGTTCTTATGTCAATGTGGCAAAACAATCATAAATGATGGGAGAAACCATCCAAAATGCTTTGAAACCAGCAGAATTTGACTTCTGATACACCGGTATGATGTGCATTAAGAAAATCAGAATCAGAATGAGCTTTATTGCCAAATGTGCTTATGTACACAATAAATTTGTTTTGGTGATCAGAGAAATGAGCAAGTGAAGATTACGGTGAGACACAGAATATAAAACAAGGTAAGAGTATAAATAGGCATATATCAGAATAGCATATGCACATGAGCAAGTAGTAATGTATGATCAAGGAAGGGGTATGTACAGTTATTGAATTTCCATATGTACATGACATATTTATACATTATTGCACTATAGGGGAGTCCTGAAGGCAGTTTAATTGTTCATGTGGGAAATGGCCTGAGGGTAAAAACTGTTCTTGTGCCTGGTTATCCTGGCGCTGATTGCTCTGTAGCGCCAGCCAGAGGGCAAAAGTTTAGAGAGGCAGTGTGCAGGGTGTGTGGGGTCCAGAGTGATTCTACCTGCACGTTTCCTTACTCTGGAGACATTCAGGTCTTGTAGGGTGGGCAGGGGGGCACCAATAATCCTCTTAGCAGTCCTGACTGTCCATTGTAGTTTCCTTCTGTCTGATTTGGTGGCTGAACCAAACCAGACAGTTATAGATGTACAAAGGACAGAATCAATGATGGCTGAGTAGAACTGTGTCAGCAGCTCAAGTGGCAGGTTGAACTGCCTCAGCTGGTGAAGGAAGAACAACCTCTGCTGAGCCTTCTTCACAATGGAGACCATGTGGGTGTCCCACTACATGTCCTGAGAGATGGTAGAGCCCAGGAACCTGAATGACTCCACTGCTGCTGGGGTGGGAGGGAGGGATGTCACAGATGAGGCCGATGACCGTGGTGTCATCTGCAAACTTCGGGAGCTTGACAGTGAGGTCCTTTGCAGTGCAGTCATTTGTGTTCAGGGAGAAGATCAGTGGAGAGAGAACGCATCCCTGAGGAGCACCAGTGCCAATAGTGAGGGCCCCGGATGTTATTGTCCCCAGTCTCACTAGCTACTGCTTATCTGTCAGAAAGCTGTTGATCCACCGACAGATTGTGGTTGGCACGGAGAGCTGGGTCAGTTTGGTTGAGAGAAGATCCGGCATGAAGAAGATGATACATGTTGAAGATTAATGCACCATGATTGATTGAATTAAGATTGAAATCGCAATTTGTCCTTGCAGGATTACTAAACCTTAAAAGGCTGCGTTTCTGCATTCTGCACCTCAGTCAGTGCTGTGTGAGCAAGCGGCGCCCTCTAGCGGTCTGCATGGCCATATCCATTGTCCATTATACCATAGTAATACAGCATTTTAAAGGTTTTTTTTCCCATTGATTTCAACTTTTATCTTCTCCATGATGTGGTTGACATTTCTGTCAAAAAACAAAGTGCAAAAAATGTTTTAGAAGTAACAAATACACATTTTCATATCATTTATCATGTTGTCATATTTAGTTTTTTTTTCCTTTTATCTTTATATGTGTCTTTCATTGACCATTGATCAAAATTGACCATGTGCTCAACGGATCCAATCCAAGTTTAACAGAAATAATTTTTTGTTAGAAAAGTGAAAAATCTTCTGTACCTCTTTGTACATTTCTAAAACATAATTCCAAAGTAAAACAGTGATCGTATGACAAGGAAAAGGTAAGTGGCAAAATATTAGTATGGGCCCAAAATATTTAAACCGTTGTATCCCTAGCAATAACCAGTCTTCTTCGGGGACTGGAAATATCCTATATATAAATGGCAATAAATAATTATTATGTCTCTGGTCTCTCGTTTCAGCCAAACCCCTCAAATAAACTGGCCATTATCCATATCCTGGGTCTGCTGTCCAATCTCTTCACCACGCTGGACATCACAAAACAGGAGGAGTCCTCTGGAGAGAATGCCCCGCCTATCAAATCAGCCCCTCCGCAAACAGGACCCAACCCTGTAAGCCCCCCCCCTGCTCTCCACTGTCAGATGAGGCAGATGTTTCCTTGTGTTAGATGTGTAATACTGTGTTCTGTGTTTTGTTTAGGTGGTGGTGGTGCTACAACAGGTTTTTGCTCTGATACAGATGGTACTCAGTAAATGGCTCAATGACTCACAGGTGGTGGAGGTAAGATTTATCTCAAATACACACATGTCCTTATTCTGTGTCTGCTTTTACCTATTGTGTTGGTGATTTCTACTATACACCGTTCCAAACCCTAGTGAGCTGCCTACCAAGACAATGTTTTAAGGTATCGTAGACACATTCATCACATAAAAGGCTATTCCTTACAATAGGCAACAAAATTAATGCCGAAACATACTCTACGCAAGTAGGTGAATGCAGGTGCTTCTAGCTACGCAAGCTGGTTTTCGTGCATGTTTCGCTCAAAAATTCTTAAAATCTGTCAATTCATAATGTAACAGAATTAAGCGTTGCCAGCAGTGACGCTTATAGCGGATGTTATTGTGAACTCTTCACTTCTTTTGAAGGTAACTCTTTTGCTCCCTTGAGTACTGAGGTTTGTTACCGCCACAGCAATGCAAGAATGTTTAACTTGTTTAACCGTACTGTGCATTTGCAGTGCGTTAGCGTAAAGGCAGAAACATACTCTATATAAGTACATGAACACAGATGCTTTTGTCCAAAGCGACTTACAGTGCACTTATTACAGGGACAATCCCCCCTGAGCAACCTGGAGTTAAGTGCCTTGCTCAAGGACACAATGGTGCTGGCCATGGGGATCGAACCAGCAACCTTCTGATTAACAGTTATGTGCTTTAGCCCACTAGGCCACCACCACTCCGAGCCAATCCAAGACTGCATTGTGACCTGCTTGATGTCAGTTTTAAATGTAACCAAATATGTATTCTTAATTTATAGTTTATTGTGCTACGAACTTGAATACACATTCAAATGGGTTAAACAGTCCCATAGTCTTACCTTGGGGGTGGCTTTGTTTTATTTGGCCCAGTAAAGAACCACTATTAGCGCTCTAGCAACAACCAGAAAACACCTTGGCAACACCATAGAGGAATACAGAACAGATTGGGACAAAAATGTGTGTGCTAGAGAGATTCAGTACTTCCTCTTTCTTTCTCACTCTCTCAGGCAGTGTGTGCTATCTTTGAGAAGTCAGTGAAAACTCTTCTGCATGAATTTACCCCCATGGTGGCCCAGTTGAGTGAGATGCTGGGGCAGATGTACAGTACTATACCACAAGCGTCTGCGCTGGACTTAACGCGCCAGGTACACACACACAAAGTGTTTATGCATGCAATAATATTGTGAGCTTTTCCAGAAAAGTCTTTCTGCATTTCTGTGCTTGTAAGCGTTCAAAGGCTTCAGTTTGTGGAGGTGTTTTCTTTTGATGCGTTTTGTTTGCCTGCAGATGGTGCACATATTTGCCAGTGAAACGGATCATTTTCCTCCAATCAAAGCGCTGTTTGAACTGGTCACTTCTGTCACACTGACCATCTTCCAGCAAGGTAGGCATGCTGGCATTAACCAGCCAGAGACAGTCAAGGCAATCATGTGGTTTTTATGTATTCACAGACACTTTTTCCAGGGGATTGCATGTTTTTGTCTTACACTTTGTGTCATGCAAAAGGAAATAAAGATCGATGAGCATGTTTTTTTAACATGTATTTGAAACCGTAAAACTAGAACGTCATCAGGTACTTTCACACATGAAAACTGGTCAAAAAAACTTCCATCCATTTTATTAACACAGGAAGTATCTTTCTGTGTTTTAAAGGTTTTGCCACCATTAACACACTACCACCAAAATTAAAACCTTCTGAATAAACCTTTAATCAGCTGGGCCATAAATATAATAGACTAGGCTTTATTATTTGGTAGTAAATACACTACCAAGGGAGTCATTCATATTTAGGGCTGTACCATTTGGAGATAGACCAATATATCAGTTTTACCGATTAAGCGGTACCGATAGTTGCTTTTTGTAACTATCAGTTGTCAGCAAAAAACCTCTGCCAATATTTGCAGATATTTTTTGGTTTGTAATCCTTCGTGCACTTCTGTGGTCAGCACTGGAGGACTCTGAAGTTAGATCGGCTTGGTTCTACAGCTTAACAGCACCACCTGTAGGTGAAATGACTCTTGCTCTATCAAAATCTTTCATCAATGACTATATTCATCCATATATTTATCCTCAATTTAATGCATATTTTGATTAGATTGTCAAGTGTTCTAAATTGATGAAAGGGCAAGCAAATAAAATGACTTCAAGTGTCTTTATTGACCTGTTTCAGTGACGTCAATTTTCCCCGCAGCCGCCATATTTGTGACCATCAGAGGGAGAAAACAATGGCAGTGAATGGAAAAACACCGGTAAAATGTTTACTAAGACAAAACAAAAAAATGCTTTTGATCCATGCAAAGTCCCAGAAAAGGTGTATACAGGTCTTAGTTCTGCACAAATGCTGCCAAATTTGACTTTCACTTACATTTATATATATTTTATCCATGATTTATCTCTGATGGGTGACCGGCGAGTACACATGCCTACCGGTACATCACTGTAAAATCTCTCATTCAGAAGTTAAAAATGTTTGTGGTGTTTTCTGCTCTGATTTGCTCCAATTATTACATGACATCTGTGATGATCCCGTCTGTATGAATGTAAGAGGTAGTTTTAAATCATGAAGAACACACAGAAAGCAACCGAGGAATATTAGTGTTTTACATTGTCGTCTGGTGATGTGAAAAAATAATAAAAATTATTTTGTTGTTTATTGACTTAAATTATACACTTAAAATATGTACTATACAGTGCATTCAGAAAGTATTCAGACATCGTAGCACATTAAAGAAATATGGAATTTTGTTCACAAAAATGGCGGCGGGTCACACTATGACGTCATATGAAACGGGTCTTATGAAACATGCCCCCATCGGCACATACATCGGGTCTCAAACTGTATATCTTGTAAAAAGTAATAAACCTTATTCCTCATTAAACCTCATCTGGGGAAATAAATACGAACCCTCTCATCTTAGTAAATAGCCTAATTTACTATAGATCATTGAAACTGAGCCAAGTCCCCATTTCAAAATAAGAGTCCCTAGTGTGTTTACGGTAAAAACTCCAGCTGGATGCACCAAATCTTTTTCGGTTTATTTTGGGATTTTGGTTGAACAGTAAAATGCATCTGGGATTTTTTAGTTTTGGACTTTAATAGTAAGGAAATACAACACATTTATTAACAGACACTCCTCTGCCCCTGGCAGTGGCCCAACCGCTCCAGGCGGTCGGTAAGTCGCTTCCCTCCTCCCCTCGTGGACGCCGGTCTTCTCTCAACCTCTCTGCATTTCTGGGGGATGGCAGGGCACATCTCCGCCCCTGGCAGCGGTTTCATCGTGCCAGGCGGTAAGGGAGTCCAGTCCCGACTCGCCCCGCCAACGGCAGCTGTTCCCCGTGTCCGGGTGGTCGGGCTACTCTGTCCCTTGGTGGACGGCAGTGTCGAGGACTCTGCGACGGGCATCCCTCCTCCTTCCCGGGTTTCGGCACCAATGTAAGGGGGTTAAAGTGAAAGGTGGCAGCGAGAACCGGCTTAACAATATAAATAATATTTTAATGATCACCTTAACCAAAAACACACAAACATAACCACACACAGGGCAGCTGCCTGTAATTCTCTCTCTCACTCGAACTATCGTCAACCGGCCGCCTTTATCCCTCGCGTACACCATCTGGCTGATTGGGGACTGGGTGTGCGTCATATTCCAGCCCAGCCCGCCCTCCGGCCCGCCCTCCTCCCCTCTACAATACAAAACCCTTCATCGTGGTAAATAGCCTACTTTAGAGCATTGTAACAGAGCCAAGTCTACGTCATTTCAAAATAAGAGTCCCTAGTGTGCGTGAACCAAAGGCTGTATGTCTGTAATATGAGTGAACTAGCATGCCCAAAAACACATGCACACAAACACAGTTTGCATGTGCTTGCAGATATTTGTCCAATGGTGCACCTGCATCTCTCACTTCCTGTTTGTCCTTTTTTGTGTGTGCGTTTTTCTTTTTTTTCTTTTTTTTTAACCACATCTTTTCCAAATCCCAGCAGAAATGTGACTGATAACACTCTTATCTTGAGCAGGTGACTTTACTCTGGCTGAGAGGACTTGCCATGACCTGTGTGTTTGTTTGTCTTTCATCTCCTGTGAAGGGCTGGGTTTGTGGGTGGAGTTTGGGTGGGATTTGGGTTTATGGGTGGGGTCTTGTTTGGAGTGTGGGAACAGCTAAGGGAGGGGAGTTTGGGACTGACTGCTACCTTGCTCTCCGGGGTGGCCGTAGGAACCAAGCACTCACCAGCCACGGTTAGGACGGGCCAAGAGTTGAGAGTATGAATTGAATTACAGAAAATGGAAAGAAAAAAATACTAAAAAAGAAATAATCTGTCATCACAGTAACAGATGCCTCCTGGGTTCCCACTCCAAACCCACTGTTTAATTTTTATTTCTTACGTTTCTTTCTTTCTCTCGTTACTTATATTTCATTTCCTTCTTTGTTTCTCCTCTTCAGAACGGACTCATTGATCTGTCTTTTTTTGTTGAATTTGTTTCGCAACTGCCTTCAAAACTTTCATGTTCCCTCCTCTTTCTCTGCCCTCTTTCTCTCACAATTATCGTACGATTATTTCCGTCCCGTTGACTTTGTTTTCCACATGACTGTTCGATCTGTTCCGTTGCTGTTTGTATATATTCTTATTATTCTTATTATTTCTTAAGTTTCATCTTTATTATATTTTAGGGCCCAGGGATCATCCTGATATTGTTGATTCATTTATGCAACTCCAAGCTCAGGTGTGTTTTTGGTTTCTTATTTCATTCACTTTGGTTTTCTCTCTCTCTTTTACTGTCCCTTTCTCACTCTCCCTTTCTCCCTTCAGTCCTATGTTACAGGGTCTTTTTGGACCCTTTTTTTTGGTTGGACCATGGAATTGACCTGACAGGTTTTGTTGTTGGATGATTGACAGATCTCTTTAATAATAAACATAATTCAATATATAATCATTCAGATAGTTCAAATACATGACATTATTGTGGCAGGCTTTTTTGTATCTCACTGAGGCTGTGTTTCAGTGGTTTTCAGCATTTCTAGCCGTCAACGCTGTGTTTTTAGGACACTTTGTCAATTAAATGTAGTTTGAAACTACTAAACATGTCTCGAGATCCCCCAACTCTGCTTTCTTGTAGCTTGTACAGCTGAAGTCACAAAAACATACTGTAAAGGTGGCGCTTTAAGCTTCAATTGTTCTGTTGGAAGGTAAACGTAATATTACAGTGCCGTGATTAATTGCAGAATTGTAACACGATTAAAAATTGTTTTTTTTTAAATTACAGTGAATTAATGCGTTAAATCAAAAGCCTTAATTCTAAATTTAGAGGCTAAAAAAATGCCCTCGTTTTTTTAATGAAAATATAGTATCTTATTATAGTTCTTAAAGGAATATTCCCCGGTTTAATACAAGTTAAGCTCAGTCGACAGCATTGGTGGCATAATGTTGATTACCACAAAAATTTATTTTGAGTTGCCCCTAATTTTCTTTAAAAATGAAAAAAAAATTACAGTGAGGCACTTACAATGGAAGTCAATGGGGCCAATCCATCAACATTAAAATACTCCCAATATTTTAGTGTGATAAAATCACACACTAATCTTTTCTGTGTAAAGTTATAGGCAATTTTACAACTTCGCTGCAATGACAATGTGATGTCACAAATCCTAAAATTACTGTAAAACGATGATTTAAAAACTTTATTGCTCAAATAATATATGAGTTGTAACAAAGGAAATAATGGGAGTGCTTTAATAAAATGATAAGTAGGAAACGGGTCAGAGACCGCACTCATGTACTCACGTACTCGTAATAATGCTTCGAATCCATCTGAGGGAAGAATGTCATTACGTAAACATTCAACGCACAAATTAAAATCACCTAGTGAGATTATTTTACTGCAAAAGCTGCGATTTAATGTGATTAAATATATAGTTTGCATGAACGACGCTCTGCAATGATGAGCTCTTGTGTGTGTGCGGAGACCGTGTTGTGCCGTGCCGACTGCATGCATATTTTAAAGCTCGTCCTTGGCTCATACAGTGAAACACCTACATGTGCATCGAGCACGCTGTTTGTAGCAGATGACCGTGAACTGAGCACAAATTCACTTTGTAGCATGAGGCACATACAGAGTGCATGTTTATTTCTTTAAATAGCAGCCTTTTGTGGTTTAGTAATCACTGAGCCATGTAGAGACCGACTTTTCCGGAGTGGGAAGCTCGTCATTACTTCAGAGCTATTTGGTCATAACACAGAAACATTTCAAAATAAAAGCTCCGCAAAAATAAAAGCTCCCTTTAAATTAAATAAGTACAGAAATGTAATATTCACTGTTATACAACGACTAATAATAATAGTAATAATAATAATAAATCAGTAGTAATTGTATTCTATTTAAGCAATATCTGTGATGCTGTTATGCAGCACTTTATTTGACAAAAACTCCAATGTATTTTAGATTGTGCTGTGAGGTTCTGAATAAAAGCTCTTCATTTGATTAAAATAATACAATATCGTGTTGAATATTCATCGTTAAACTTTCATTTTAATTAATTAATTTATTTAAACACCATTTGGATGATAAAAATTGAAATAAACTGTTGATATGCAGGTCAGGAATAAAACAAATGTATCGGACTCTGTATCAGCGAGTACCAAAACAAAAGTATCGGTACTTGTACTCGGTCTAAAAAACATGGTATCAGGACATCCCTAATTATAAGCTTCACATTTCTGCCTTTATACCCTCCAAAAATTGTGCCCATTCACTTCCATTGTAAGTGCCTCACTGTGACCTTGATATTAGTTTTTTAAAGAAAAGCGGCAAGTCTATTTATTTATTTATTTTGTGGTAATCAACATTATGGCTAGTTCATATCATGTCATAAATATGAGTTGATTTAATGTTTATTTAGGTAAGAGATCATACATTCTCAAACTTTAGAATTTTCTTTAAATTATTGATTGAATTAATAAGTTTGTAATAAATTGGTAAAAAAGGAAAATGAAATCCATGCGGCAAATTTTGCCCCTTAATGTAAAACTTAAATTTGAACACTGGATACAACATATCAAGCATCCAACGTAAAGGCATTTTTTTTTGTCAAACTTAAAGCAAAATGTTGTTAAAGGGGGAAATTCTTAGCCAATGTTTAAAGCTGCACTACGGAACTGTGGGCTCTCTTGCGACCTCTGTGGTTGAAACCTAAAATTGCAAATAACTTTTTATGTCAGTTGTGTTTCGGCACTTCTCTTCTCATGATTTTAGGTTACCTGTGCATCACCTTTATTATTTTATTCATTTAAAAATGTATTAAAGAAATATGACTTGCTTTGATTAAGATAAATCTCTTATTTACATATTTTAATATGATTAATCAAGTGTTTTATGCAATACACACATTAATGTTTGTATTGTACTAAACATCAATAATAAGGGATAATCATTACATGGCTGGAATGGGTTCAGTTGAAGACACTTTATTTTTAAATTATAATCAACACCCACAGTGACAATGCAAGTGAACATAGTACTAAATCAGGAGGTCTATGCACTGCAAAAATAAGACCGTAATATATAAAATACAAAACAAGGATTCAATATTGATAAAAACTATTTTATTAAACATCCAAATGTTTTATTAGGGTTTCCTCTAGCTCAACTAGTAGAGTAAGGCACTAGCAATGCAGAGATCACAGGTTTGATACCCAGCAAACACAAAAACGGATCTAATAATATATATCAGTATATATTTTAATAATAATTTTCCGCTTGTCTACATCTCGTGTCTCGACTGCGTGCATTCGTTTTTCTCCACTCTGTTTTACATGGATTATTGCATCAATCTCAAACATCTGCTGATTAGCAACTTCATCGATCTCAAATTCTCGCCACTCAAGAACAACCATAACAACAAACAATTGTGGGATCACTCATGTTATTGCTTCCTGCATTACATGCCACTCGTTTACTTTGGCTTCTAACATCTGCAGTAACTGATTTACATGTGATAAATGTAAGGAATTAGTCAGGCTGACGGAGAAGGTTAATGAATAAGAGACGAGCATCCGAACGCTAGTGGAGGTCAGTGAAATAGAGAAGCTGGTAGATACTGTTTCGGATTCGGGTAGTACAGCAACCAACACACACTTTGGTTTCGTATTAAGAACCCCCGCAGCAGGGCGATTGGGTGATGTCTCAGCGGCATACTCGCTCAGCAAAGCGACACCACTCTCCCGTTAGGGTTTCCAATCAATTCTCCCCACTCAGTGATGCACCCACTGAGAAATATGTTGAAAGAGCCCTAATAATTGGTTATTCTATTGTAAGGAACATGGAAATAGAGACTCCAGCCAACAGTGTTAAATGCATTTTGGGGGCTCGGGCGTCTGACATCAGATCATATTTACTAGTGCTGGCTAATGCATAAAAAATTACTATCTTTTTCCCTTGCTACATTATATAGATCACCTGGACCTTATTCTGATTTCCTCTGTGAATTTGCCAAATTCTATTGTTCAGGTACAACTAATCTTTCAACCACTAAAGATAGCTTCACTAATAATCCTCCAGAATTGTCTCACATTCTCTGTCAGCCAAAAAGTCTAGAAGAACTTGATGAAATAACAGAAAAAATAAATACAATCTTTTCTAGCACTCTTAACTCTTTCCCCGCCAAACACAGAATTTTCCGGGTATCCGTGTTTTAGGTGGTATACGGTAAGGAAGACCCGCACGCATGTTTTGAAAGAGTACGCAACTCTTTGATCAAAGAAACAGACTGCGATCGTCTCAAACGTGAAGTGGAACACCATACTAATACTAAAGCACTTGTTTGATAAAAATGCCTTTTCTCAGCTTTTTGTCCGAAATGTTGTTTTTGACAAAACCTACCTCTGTTCAAGTGGCAATAAAAAAGAACAAATGAAGATAAAATAAAATCGTTTTTTTTTTGCCTAAAAGCAGAGGCTCAGATCTTTATTTTGATATATAGCATCTTCATATATTCATGGAAGAAAATATTCTGCGGGCCATTAAAATTTAGCGAAAATCGTCAAAAACCCTGGCGGTGGCTGGCAACTTTTTTTAAAAATGCTGGCAGGGAAAGAGTTAATAGTGTCGCCCCCTTTGATTAAAGAAAAAAGCCCCACACCATGGTACAATGATCACACTCATGTTATCAAAAGAGCAGCTCGGAAAATGGAGCACAAGTGGAAGAATACAAAATTAGAGGTATTTTGCGGTGCATGGAAGGATGGTGTCTGTAGCTAAAAACAGGCACTAAAAGCTGCCAGGGCAGCATATTTTAGCAAACTAATAGAAAATAACCACAACAATTCTTGGTGTTTATTCAGCTCTTATATATGCTCTTAAAAGAGGTATTCCTAGTAATCTCAGAACCTCTTCTTAATATTATTAACTCCTCGCTATCCTTAGGACATGTCCCAAGAAACTTTAAAATGGTAGTTATCAAACCGCTTAAGAAGCCACAGCTTGATCCTGGAGAACTGGCTAATTACAGTCCGATTTCAAATCTACCATTTGTACTATCAAAAATACTATAAAAGGTGGTATCTTCCCAACTATGTTTATTTCTACAGAGAAATAGTATATATGAACAATTTCAGTCAGGATTTAGGCCCCATCACAGTACAGAGACTGTACTTATCAGTTACAAATGACTTGCTTTTATCATCGGATCGCAGCTGCATTTCTCTAATAGTGCTTTTAGATCTTAGTGCTGCCTTCGACACGATAGATCACGACATTCTCTTGAATATACTGGAGAACTATGTTGGCATTAGCATGATTTAGATCCTATTTATCAGACAGCTACCACTTTGTATGTGTAAACGAGGAATTGTCAAATCAAACAGTTAGTACGGAGTGCCACAGGGATCAGTTTTAGGGCCTCTACTTTTCTCCTTATACATGCTTCCAATGGGAGATATTATCAGGAATCGTGTAATAAGTTTCCACTGTTATGTGAAAATTCACCAAATTAGCAGAGTGTATCAATGAAATAAAAGATTGGATGTCCAGAAATGCCCTTCTTCTCAATTCCGACAAAACAGAGGTACTAATGATTGGACCAAAAACCTCTAAAAAATAAATAAATACAAAGCCGCTAAAATATAATTCGACTCTCAATGGATGTACTGTTACGTTGTCGTCTTCAGCAAAGAACTCTGGTGTTATATTTGATACAAATCTGTCCTTTGCAAATCAAATTTCCAATGTTTGTAGAACTGCATTCTTCCACATATTGCTAGTTTAACTAACTAAAGAAACCTTTTAGGATTTAGGATGGACCCCACTGAAACCTCACCGAAATTACCTGCCGGTTGAACCGCGATGCACCTCATTAATCTCTGTCTGCATCACCTTTGTCTATTGATGGACTGCACTCTTGCAATTGAATACATAGACTTTTTCATTTAATTGACAACAAAAGCCTTCATCAGCCAGCTAACAAAGGACAATTGCATCTATGTGAACTTCTGCAGTTAATCCAGGATGGACATCAAAGACATTGGTCATTAATTTAAAAAAGTTAATAAAAAATATATTTTACTTTTATTTTTAAAACAAGACCTTAACGCTTAATTTACAAAATTAAAACCATGACTTACACTGCACATAAATAACTAATATTGGCATTATATTCATGATGTTAGCCAGAGGGGAACTGGCCCCCACAGTGAGTCTGGTTTCTCCCTTATTATATCCCTTAAGGTTATTTTTATCCATTAACCAACATCTTATTCAGTTTTCTGTTCCTTGCCACAGTCGCCTTCGGCTTGCTCACTTGGGGTCTAAATACAATTATTATTTAATTATTTAATTTCTATACACATTTTACAATCATATTTAATCAAACTACACTATGATCACTGTAAGACATTCTAGTTATTACGGTTTCATTTTTTTGTTTTTGTTAATGCATGATTTCCTGTTAAGCTGCTTTGAAACGATGTGTGTTGTGAAAAGCACTTTACAAATAAAAATGACTTGACTATCTGTTAAGAGTAATGGAAAGTGACAACTTGACACAAAAAAAAAAAAGAGAGCAACGCACACAAACACAGAGGAAACCTTGAAACTGCAGCAATGTATAATGTGAAATACTATAAGACTATATATCATGAATATTAGGAAATGTTACGGTAACTTCACCTGAAAACATAGCGATCGGTAAACACTTTAATAATGTTCAACTCATTAAAAGCTGAAGTGTGTGATTTCTGCACCACCAAACGGAAATGGCTAAATAAATATAGTTTCAAAACGCCCTCTGTCTGCCATTCTTAGCTTACGGATATGCCGTAAATACGAAAGATGTAAGCCTGTGATTTCGTGCCAAATCTGACCCGTTTGCTTTAAATAAAAATCATTATTTTAGGCTTGCGGTAGTGAAGACATGGATGTGGTTTTGAACACATATTGTTATGTACTTTTTTTTATTGTTACCAAAATAAATCTTATGTAGTGCAGCTTGAATAGACAGGTGTGTGAAACTGAATTTTGGACCAATGAGGCTTTAAATTGGACCCAAGTGCGACAAAATGGAAACCATGCAAGTGACAATGCTGCTGATAAGGACAAAAATAGTCATGCCCGTCTGAACCAAGAACAACGTTTCTGACTGTAACTCTTCTTGGAGCTTTCAAGCTACATCCACCAAATTCGGCACAGACCTTCAGACTCTTCTGACATGGGTTGCAATGTTTATCCTAACTGATCATGCTAACAGTTTTCCCGTCGTGGACGATCAAATATTCTTCAATTCCCATGAACTACAGTATATGAATGTCATATGAAATATCTCCTGTCCCAGTGTCATTCCAGTCCTAAAACCAATAAAATCCTAAATTAATTCATCTCAATTAATTTATTAATTGATTAATATGAATTGGCTCTCTGTTTTATGTCTTTAGTTCTCATGAAGTTCTCATGAGGATCTCTCTCCCTCCATTTCTCTTTCTGTATCTCTTTCTCTCTCAAATATCCTCTCATCTTCAATGAGTTTCTTAATGCATCAGTTGCCTTTATCGGTACATGTTACTTAGATTTCTGTTGCATTCAGTCCAACTGAGCAGAGAAAGTAGTGATCGAACAGATGCAAAACAACCAAGAAAAACAAATCATCATACCTTTAGTTTCTATTGAGTTAAATTTCAGTGTTTTAGTTTTTTTGCTGTTGATTTCTTACCTGATCAGTTTGCATTTGAATATGTATGTTTGGTTGATTTTTCTTAGTGGGGTAGAACTAGACAGCTGTAGGGAGTGAGTGATGGGGGAGGGGCATAGGTGGGGCAAAGGAGAGATTGACAGGGTTCCAGGGGCGGAGTTTGAGTCATGTGCTCTGTTCATTGACTCTGTCTGATTCTTAGGCCCTCAAACGGAAGCCAGATTTATTCTTCTCAGAGAGTCTTGATGTGAAAGCGGTTTTCCACTGTGGTAAGTCATTTTAAAATGTACAAAAAAAGACTGTTTTGATTGAGTATTTGAAATGTTTGAGTTATTTCTCTAATACCGCTGTCTTTTGGTCATAGGAGTGCTGTCACTAAAATTTCCAGAAGCTCCCACTGTCAAATCTACCTGCCTTTTCTTTGTAAGTGCTGAGGGAATAATTGTCTGACATGTAAGACTTAAAGGGATAGTTCGCCTAAAATAGAAAATTCTCTCATTTACTCACCCTCATGCCATCCCAGATGTGTATGACTTTCTTTCTTCTGCTGAACACAAAGATTTTTACTAGAATGTCTCCGCTATGTAGGTCCAAACAATCCAAAACTTTGAAGCTCATAAAAGCACATAAAGGCAGCATAAAAGTAATCCATGTCTCCAGTGGTTACATCCATATTTTTATAATTTTACAAGTGATATAACTGGTGTGGGTGAGAAACGGATCAATATTTAAGTACTTTTTTAATCTAGAATGTGAATCGCCAGAAACAAAAGAAGAATGTGAAAGTAAAAGTGGAGATTTATAGTAAAAAAGGACTTGTATATTGATTTTTTTCTCACTCATACCTATCATATCACTTCTGAAGACATGGATTAAACCACTGGAGTCATCTGGAGTAATTACTTTTATGCTGCCTTTATGTGCTTTTAGGGGCTTCAAACATCAGGCCACCATTCACTTGCATTGTATGGACCTACAGAGCTGGAGAAGCAAGTAAGTCATAAACATCTGGGATGGCATGAGGGTAAATTAATGATGAGAGAATTTTCATTTTTGGGTGAACTATCCCTTTAAAGGTCTATTCACACCAAAACCGTTCATTAATATTAAATGTTACAATAATGGAACAGTGTGAATGGAAATTGAATAGAGACAACTAGTGGACCAAAACGATAAACAAATCCACTTTTAAGATGCTTTCAGTGTGGAGTTTGGGACCCCTCTTGAGTTTGGTTTTGTGAACGAGAACTCAAGTGTGGAAACAACCTTAAACTGGTTTGAATAGACCTTAAATCTGTGTCAGAACACTTTTCTGGACTTTTATGAATTGCATCCGTGTGCAATGTTCAGCTGTTACTGTGTTGATTTGCTTTGACCTGCAGACGGAACTAATAGCGCACTGTGCAGACATCCCTCGTGTCGGTCAGTTGGTGCAGGAAGACGGTAAACTCCTCCTGCTGGCCGTCCTGGAGGTGAGTCGCTATCAAACATCAATCTAGTTCATTCCAGAGGGCCAAGTATGCACTAAACCCTGATCCATGTGCATTTTTCTTCAGGCTATTGGAGGTCAGTCGTCCCGCAGTCTGATGGATCAGTTTGCAGAGGTGTTGTTTTGTCTGAATAAACACTGTTTCGCTCTGCTGACGGTGTGGCTGAAAGAAGCTCTGCGCTCTCCGGGCTTCCCATCCTCACGGGTCTCAGACGAGCAGAAAGACACTTTCAGCCAACAGGTGCTAAGGTGAGTGAGGTTTTGACTCCCTTAGTTACCGAATACCTTTGTGACTAAAATGTAGTATGAAGTTGAAGGGTTTAAAATAAGTTGCTGATATAGTTTATGCAGTTACAACTCTAAATGAAAGTGCCGACTGTCTTGAGTTCATGTGGATATTGTTACATTTGGTGGTGAAAATAGTCACATGACCAGAGCCGTGTAATTCCACTTCACCCAGCTGAACAATAACCATATTTGGTACATATCATTTTTAAAGGTTTATTGATTTGTAAATAGCTGATTAAGTCCCATTATAACATTGCAGATGTTTTTTTGCCATTTTCAAATGGATTCAAAACAAGGTTCAAAACAAGATAAGCTCAATCGACAGCATTTATGGCAAAATGCTGTTTACAACCAACAAAAATAATATATTCTTAACTCGTCGCTTGTTTACTTGGGGAGTCATTGTTACAGTGAGCAAATTACAATGGAAGTGAATGGGAGCCAATCCGTAAACACTAAAACATTCACGGTACATGTTAAAATGATTTTAGTCTAATGAAATTGCTAACAAAACCTAAACTGTGTAAAGATATATCCAATATTACAGCTTATTGCCATGATGACAATACCGTAAGCAATTTTATCACACTAAAATCATGTTAACATGTATGTTGTTTACATCTTGTGGCTACAATTTTCAAACGGTGAGTATTTTAATGTTTATGGTGTGGCCCCACTCACTTCCATTGTAAGTGCCTCACTGTAATCGCAATTTTGGCTTTTTTAAATAAACAAGAGACGCGTCTAAAATGCTGTCGATTGAGCTTAACTTATATTGAATCCGGAATATTCCTTTAAGAAATGTGCAAAATTTGACTAATCCAGTGGTTACTATTATGACCAAGAATATAAAGCCTTTACTTTCAATGTAATTTTTTATATGTATTTTTGTATCGTTTTCATGCTAATAAATGATATGCTGATGGTTTTAGTATTTTTCATGAATTGGCCGATACATCGGTGCATCCCTAATATTGACTTTATACTTTGTCTCAAATAACTTGCAAATAAAATTGATTAGTCATCATCATTTATTTTAATTATTTTAATATGTTCATGTTAAAATGTTCATGTTTTTGCGAATAGAGTTCGAATAAATCTTAACATAAAATCAGTGGAGATGCTGTAATTAAAAGTTGGGCAAGATCATCTGGTGTTTTACAGGGTTGTTTTTTTTAATGAGAGGATCAAATAATGCAGATTTAATTCATATCGAGCTTTATTGGCAAGATACGTTTCAGTGTACATTGCCAGTGCATTATTAGACACTATACATACAGATAAAAACAAATTGAACGCTAAAGTTTCAAATAAATATATATATCAGACATCAACTTCTGTGGCGGTGGAAATAAAGGTTCAGGCGAGGATCTGCAAAGCTGTCGTTGCTGCACGTGGAGGATTTTTTTGAAGTTTCTTTGAAGTTTTGGCCACCAGTGTATATTGTATATATACATTTTAGGGCTGTCAATCGATTACAATTTGTAATCGAATTAATTACATGGTGTCCCGATTAATTAATCGTGATTAATCACATTTAATCGCATATACAAATGTTTGCTGAGAAAGCCCCTCATATAACAATAACTCAATATATAATGATTAAATAATTATACATAGTTATCTTTAAATATTTAACAATTTTATATATATATATATATTCAGATAACTAAAATGCATTACATTCTTGTGGCAGAAGAGTTAATCATTAATAAGGCAATACAAAAAGCGGCTTTAGAATTCAATATATTGTTTACTACCATATTATTGATCATAAGTCAATCATTGGCACACAGTTCACAGCAGTCCATTACACAAGTGACTTTATCAATCAGTTGGAGATTTATTATGAGGGCTCGTTTAAGGACCCGTCAATTTCAACAAGCGTCAGACATGCTTGTGTAGCGTCCCGGGTGTGTTGCGTCACAAACATACAATGTTTAGGTCACTGTGTCAAGTTAAATATAGTTTAATACTCAATCTTTAAACACATCTTGAGATCCCTTTGTTGGGATTTGCATACCTCTTGTAGAGTCCATAAGAATATAAAAGTATTATTTTGCCCTTTAGGGACTGTGTGGCAGGGACCAGCCCGTTTCGCTCGGGGTGGGAAAATGAGGGTTTGCATGAGTCTGTCTGCTTGGGAGTGGCATGATACTGGTTTGTGGGGCAGTATGTTGCTCTCTTGGGCATCGATGAGTGATTGTGGCCCTCTGCAATGTTTATATATGTTTTCTTGCCATGTCAGTGCAGGTTCTTAGCATCAACCACTGTTTGTTAGCTCTCCAAAGTGTGGAAGATGCTGGGAGGTGTGTAGACTTATGACCTCAACAATAGATGTTTGGTTTTTTTTTAAGTATCTTTGATTGTTCTCTTCATGTTTGGTTTATTTTGAGTGAATTGCCGAATGATCTATAGTCAAGCTTTATCTGTTATGTGTCTTTGTACTTGTCCTTTATATTGCTGACATTGTGAAGTGATGTATGTTATGTATATATGTATACGGGATGTTGCATTTGTTTATTTAAAAAAAGTAAAGTGACTGAGTTTGTATTCAAAATTAAAGATCTTAAACATCTAATATAGTTTTTAAATGTTTTACCTGTTTTTATGTTAGAGTACTTTTGACATCCCTGAAGTTGAGACCATTTTTTCTTCTTCTCCATATTGTCTCAGAGAGCGAGTAAACAAGCGTCGAGTGAAGGACATTGTGAAGGAGTTCACACTGGTGTGCCGCGGACTTCACGGAACGGAGTACGCCGCTGACTACTAAACCACACTCGGACACGAAGTCCAAGACAACCCAAAACTTCAATTCCCAGAAGCCTTCACTGCAACGCAAAAGACATGAATGATACAGTGCCAGAACTGTCATAGAGGCGTGTGCAGCGACAGGCCTCGGGATCATCCTTTAACTCTCCCTCTATCTCTCTCTCTCTCTCTCGCTCTCACTGGATCATTTTTGATGTTCCTATACGGACATCCGAAGAGCAAACACGCCTCCTCCTCCTCCTCCTCACTGCATCTCACGGCATGTTCACTGAAAACGTTCCTTTATTCTCCCACGTTCAAGATCTTCCGTGGCTCTTGGGCCGTTTCCTGTGATCATTTGCATCCGTTCGAACCAAGAAATGTTAGCTAAATGTTTTATTTTTTATTTTAAAGATACTGAAATAAAGAAGCGTATATATAAACACACACGTATATCTAAACAAATGTAATAATCTAGTAAACTGTGGGTTGTGCTGCTAACAGAGAGAGGGACCAATGCAGACTGATGTCTCTCTGTGGCTTTATTTATCTCTATATCTCTGTCTGTTTAACCCCTCGCGCTCTTTTCTGCCAAAATGTTGTGAACCTTTTTTTAATGAAATGATTATAATGATTGTTTTTGATATAATAGGTCAGCAGCATATTGGGGGACTAGTAAAGACGCTAAACAACGAATGAGAGAGAGAAAGTTACGCCATGTCCAGTTCACCCCCAAAAAAATCATTTATTAACACTCGTGTTGTTCCAAAACTGTATGACGACTTTTGGAACACAAAAGGAGAATTTTTGAAGAATATTTTGGCTGCTCTTTCCTTGATGCTGTCAAGATCTAAAGTGAAGAATGCACCATAAAAGTAGACTTGTGCACGCACGATAGTTTTACGACCGAAATCTGGGTCGTTATTCACTGAAAATCTTGCCGCCATGCTTGAGAGCACAGTGAAGGGAAAGGTTTTCAGAAAATAACTAAAATACTTGATATTAATTGGAATATTGTGCATAAAACGTACAGATTGTTTTTATGAAACTTATGGATTTTCTAGCTTAACATCACCAGTCCCTATTCACTGTCATTATATGGAAAAGATCGGTCAGAAAATTCTTCAAAAGCTCTCCTTTTGTGTTTTACAGAAGAAAGTCATGCGGGTGTACAACGACATGAAAGCGAGTAAATAATGACAGAAATTTCATTTTTGGGTGAACTATCACTTCAACGTCAGGGTGTTGTGTCTGATTGGCCCAGCAGTAGCTCTGTGATTTGGTTGGATGTCCATCCGCCTGTCTGTGCATAGAAGCTTGTGCAAATCACTCCCAGCAATATTTTGAGTGCACTTAGTAAGGAATAAAACACAAATCCATTCATGGTTCAGCATGGCTGGTCTCTCTCTCTCTCTTTCTCGTTTGCACCCGGCTGCTGCCTGTTGACATGTAGCATGTGTGTTGCGTTACATACAGGCCCGTAATATAACGTGTCATATAATCAGTGGAATGAGGGCTGTTCTGTTCTGTGTTTATTTACTTGCGAGTTACAGAGGAAGAACAAACAAAGGGAGTGACGGAGATGTGAAATGTACATTAGTTTTTTTTTGTTTGTTTTTTTGTACTTTGTTTTAATTTATTAAATACGTCTAAGATGGCAGAACTGGCTTCTGTGGTGTGTGTGGGGGGGAGGGGGGGAGGGGTGTAAATACTATATGATATCCTGTGTCCATGCAATCAGTGCTGAAATGCTGTAATCTATTTGATGAGGGGGTTGGTGCAATTCTTTGTCTTGACCAGCAGATGTCTCTACAGCTCTAGAGAAACATCACTTGGTTTCCTTGAGAAGATCTGCCCTGCGTTCCAAACGGGATAAATCTATGGAGTTACATGTGGGACAAAATTCTGTGCGTGCAAAATTATATTTTGAGCGCAAAAAAAATATTTTGAATGCACAAGATGGCATTTTGAGTGCAGGAAAATGAATGTTCTGTGCATGCAAGATTATACTCCATTTTGCAAAGCAATGTATCTTGCAAAGATGAATAAATATTTTGCATGTGCAAGATCTTACTTGCTCTCTCATATTCACTGTGCATGCACTCAGAACTTTAGACTGCTCGCTAGCTTTTACACCTGTATTCCGGCAAGACCCGCCTTCTACGTCAAGATTGGCTATTAGGAGCTGCTTACAAGTGCTCTGCGATTGGACAATTGATGTAGCTACGGCAACCATGAACGTCTCAGTGTAAATATTGCAGAAGAGCACAATGCTCCAAGTTCAGTACTTATTTTGTATACTGTATGCAAATACCATTATAAAAGATTTTTACCCCGTAGAATATAGACATACCAGGAATACTGTAAGGCTTAACATATTGTAATGTCAATTTTTCCAAATGTAGTAGCCGAACGTAATCGTTGGTTATCACCAAATACTAATATAGACCAAACTAAGAGCGCTAGACAGATAGTTATCTAGCTAGTAAGCCTATTGGCAGCTTGCAGACTAAAACTATATTTAATTAAGGTAAAATATAAACATTTAAGCAAAAGAACTCCTTTCGTGTGGTCATAGTGTGTTACACATTTCCTTACTTTAAAACAAACTATACCCATCTCCTCTTCCTCCTGTTTTGATTAGCAGTTTGGTCTCTGATCCGGCCAGCCAATTAAAATGTACCACCTCATCTCTGATTGGCTGAAATTCTGGCTCATTATAATACCGTAAACATGTTGAGCAGTGGGTAGTAGGAGAGAGCGTGTGAGGTCTTGCCCGCTAAAAAACAGTGGAGTTACATTTCAGAAATCTCTGCAAATTCACATTCAGAGAAACTAAATTCAAGTGCAAAATGTATTTTTGTTTGCTCAAAATGAATGAATCTTTGCAAGAAGATGCATTGCTTTACAAAACGCATCACACGCATACAAAATACCTTGTAATGTACTCAACATATCTTGATATTATGGAGTTATATATGTGCCACAATTCAAGATTTTATTTTGAGCATACAAACATATTCTGCACGCTGTGCAGAATTGTGGCACATATATAACTCCATATAAATCATGCCTGTGCAGCTCTTATCAACTTGAATTGGGGGGTCACCGAACTCTCAAACAAGGTTAGTCAAGATTACAATTAAAGAACATTTAAAATCATCAATAAAATTGTAGAATTTTGGAAATATAACTTGTGCTTCTTTACCTTATTTTACATGAAAACACACACTTTTTACAGCTTGTATATAATGCGCATGGCTTTAGAGAGTTGATTGACAGGTGATGTCTGCACCTTAAAGGTGATTGGCTATTTTACCTGTAAGGCGGGACTTCCTTTCTATATATGTTTGGCACTAGAATTTCTACCATTAATTTTAGTAGAAGTGGACTGTCTCTGCTAAATAATCTCTGATGTAAATTAGACTACATTAAACCAACTGCTATCTGTTTCTATAAACAAAAACATTTGACATCCCTTCATCTCCATAGTCTATAAAAGCTTTTAATTATTATGATCTTTTAAAAATGATTTTAAACCCCTGGCTTTTTCATATAGTCAATGATTTAAATTGTTTATTTTCAGTTTCTATTCTGAAAGCAGTTAGTGACGCAAATGTGTCAAATATTTCTGAATAGGTGCTGATGATGTTTGTTGGTGCGACGGCAGCGGCACCTTTGGCTCATATGCTGAAGCTGAAGTTTGTTCCGAATGACTGATATTTTGTTTAGCCCTACATCTTCAACCCTTCGAAGCCCTCACTCTGTAGGGCTTAGGACATAGGGATGAGCCCTTCGGAGTGGAACGCACCCCTTGTCAAATGATTCATCTGTTCAGATTATCCAAATAGTCTGTTTTTGTGTCACCTAACATGGAAGTGCCTCCTATTCCTATTGGGTATTTTACACCCCTCCCTTGTTTCAGTCTTTATATACATATTTATATACAGTAGTATGCAAACATTTTAGGCACTTGTGAAAAATGTTGCATAATGAGGATGCCTTCATAAATAGTTTTCATTTATCAGTTAACATCATACAAAGTCCTGTAAACAAAAAAGCTAAATCAATATTTGGTGTGACCACCTTTGCATTTAAAACAGTCCCAATTCTCCTAGTTACACCTGGACACAGTTTTTCTTGGTTGTGGGCAGACAGGATGTTCAAGCTTCTTGGCGAATTCTCCACAGATCTTCTATCTATTTTGGATGTCTCAATTGCTTCTGTCTCTTTATCTAATCTCAGACTGACTCGAGGTTTGTGGGGGCAATGCCATCTGTTGCAGGGCTCCCTGTTCTTCTATTCTAATCTTTTCTATTGGCAAAATGTGCATAACTTTTGGCAGTCCAACGTTTATATTTCCTATTGATGCACTAAAGCTGCAGATATAAATATCCATCTTAAGACAAATTATTTTGTGAAACATCTAATGTGCCTAAGACTATTGCACAAGTACTGTATGCATATATACACACTGCTGTTCAAAGGTTTGGGGTCACGTGACTGAAATATTTCTCATGATCTTAAAAATCTTTTGATCTCAAGCTGTATGCTTAAATGTTTGAAATGAGTTTTGTAGACAAAAATATAATTGTGCCAACAAATTAATTTATTTCAATACAAAAAAAAAGACGTTTTTGAAATGGATGACTTGGACCGAATAATAAAGAAAAGCAGCCAATAAGTGCCCAGCGTAGATGTGAACTCCTTCAATACTGTTTAAAAATCATCTCAGGGTGAAACTTCAAGAAGTTGGTTGAGAAAATATCAAGAGTTCACGTCTGCAAAATCTAGGCAAAGATTACTTTAAAATATAACACAGTTTTGATTAATTTTTTTAGCCACAATATAATTTCCTGTTCAATTTCTGTTATTCCACTTTATTATTCTAAAATGAGAAAAAAAGTAGAATAAAGAATGAGTAAATGACCCCAAACTTTTGAACGGCAGGCAATCTCAACGCTCCCTCATGTGGTCCCCTTCCTGCAGGCTCATCCCGACATGACCCTCCAGCATGACAATGCCACCAGCCATACTGCACATGTCTGTGAAACTTATTCAGTTTATGTCTAAGTTGTTGAATCTTTTTATGTTCATACAAATATTTCCACATGCTAATTTTGCTAGTTGAAATTGAGAGGAGTTTATATAAGCACAATACAGTGACCTGCTGACACCATTAAAGGGGCGGCTGTGGCTCAGTTGGTAGAGCGGGTCGGCCACTAATCGCAGGGTTGGTGGATCGAATCCTGGCCCACATGACTCCACATGCCAAAGTGTCCTTGGGCAAGACACTGAACCCTAAGTTGCTCCCAATGGCAGGCTAGCACCTTACAAAGCAGCTCTGCCGCCATTGGTGTATGAATGTGTGTGTGAATGGGTGAATGAGACGCAGTGTAAAGCGCTTTGAATACCGATAAGGTTAAAAAGGCGCTATATAAGTGCAGACCATTTACCATTTAAAGTGTGACTCGTCCAGTTGACACTGTATGATGCACAAAACTGGATTTGTAACATTTAATATATTTTTCAGTTCTTAATGACAGAGGTGAGGGACTCGAGTTACATGACTTGACTCAAGTCGCAAATTTAAGGACTTTTGACTTGCTTGAATAAATGAAGAACTTGACTTTGACTTGAGAACCAGCGACTCGAGACTTGACTTGAACCGAATGATTCGACAATGACTTGAATATGTTTTATTATTATTATTTTCAATAACTTATTATAAACAGTAATTAAATGCATTTAAATAAATATTGTGACATCAATTAATGAAAATGCAAAAATGTAATCCCGCCAGCAGCATCTACAGTTAACGCTGCGCTCACAACGCGCCAAAATGACAGATGATTGTCCAGTTCCAAAGCTCTTTTTCACTGATAACAAACCACCAGTTACCATAATTGAATGATTATTCAAGTGTTTTATCTACTATTAATGTTTGTATTGTACTACATTTATCAATTTAAGGGGTGAAACTTGTGATATGGCTGATACAAGTTCAATGGAAGACTTTATTATTTGTATATTATTTACAGCCCGGTGTATCATAACGTGTATAGTCAATGAAATCACTGACAAAAATGTTTATTGATTGTTGCTAGTGCACCTCTTGAGGTCAGGAGAGTGAGGTTAATACACATTGCACAGCTATCTATCAGCTGGCCACCGTTACACTCACCCCCCTAAACCTCACTCTCATCCGGGTCACGGCACCACTGCAATGCTTCTGTTCTACCCACTCTGTACGGAGGCGGGCATGCTAACAAGGAGGCTAAAGGCTACAGCCCCTAGCGTCAGTCGCTAGTGCACCTCTTGAGGTCAGGAGAGTGAGGTTAATACACATTGCACAGCTATCTATCAGCTGACCACCGTTACACTCACCCCCCTAAACCTCACTCTCATCCGGGTCACGGCACCACTGCGATGCTTCTGTTCTACCCACTCTGTACGGAGGCAGGCATGCTAACGAGGTGGCTAAAGGCTACAGCCCCTAGCGTCAGTCGCTAGTGCACCTCTTGAGGTCAGGAGAGTGAGGTTAATACACATTGCACAGCTATCTATCAGCTGGCCACCGTTACACTCACCCCCCTAAACCTCACTCTCATCCGGGTCACGGCACCACTGCAATGCTTCTGTTCTACCCACTCTGTACGGAGGCGGGCATGCTAACGAGGTGGCTAAAGGCTACAGCCCCTAGCGTCAGTCGCTAGTGCACCCCTTGAGGTCAGGAGAGTGAGGTTAATACACATTGCACAGCTATCTATCAGCTGGCCACCGTTACACTCACCCCCCTAAACCTCACTCTCATCCGGGTCACGGCACCACTGCAATGCTTCTGTTCTACCCACTCTGTACGGAGGCGGGCATGCTAACGAGGTGGCTAAAGGCTACAGCCCCTAGCGTCAGTCGCTAGTGCACCTCTTGAGGTCAGGAGAGTGAGGTTAATACACATTGTGCAGTTATCTATTAGCTGACTCCTTTATTTAAAAAAATCCATCAAACTGAATGGAGTAATCTTTAACTTAATTAAATTAATACAACTTTTAAGTTTCAAAGAATATTCAATTCCATTAGATGGAAATTTGTTATACTATTGAAATGCGTAAATCTAAAAAATATATATTTTGAACATACAATATATTCAGATTTACTTCTATTTAGATTTGCAATCATATATTTGGGTTCACAAATATTTAGTCTATTGGGAATTTAATAATTATTGCGTGCTTGGCCTCGCCATACACAGTATGTATATATATATATAGTAATAAAAAAATCCCCTATATGTTTTAGGGTTGGACAAAAAGTATCTATTTGTCATTCATACCATAAGAAACTGCAACTTGAGTTTATTTATTAATTTTTTGTTATTTGATATAATTTTTTAGGATTTGTGGAGGTTTGTTTTATTTCTTTTAAATATTAATTTATTTACATACTTTATTGTTATTATTTTATTATATTATATTTGTTTTAAATGTATTAATAATAATAATAATAATAATAATTGTTTATTATAACGACATTGTGTGTATAAACTGTATAATAATGCTATGGCACACATGTAACCCTAAATGAATGAAATATTCAGCAGTATTCAGTAAATTCAGGGACTCAGGGACCAAGGGGAAACCTGCCCCTCTCTCTCTCTCTCTCTCTCTCTCTCTCTCTCTCTCTCTCTCTCGTATTCTTCAGCTCTGTCTGAGTCTCTCCAGCAGACTTCAGTCATGGAGTCAGATATTCATTTATGTCGTGCAGTTCTTCTCCCGCTCTGATCATCTGAAGAATCATCGGACTGGACACCAGATGACAAATTTAAGGATGTTTGTCCCTGATGTCTCTTATTCACTGCTGTTGTTGGGAATATCGTTTCTCACTGTCTTCACTAAGACTTCACATGAGTTCTCAGGTACCAAACATCAACATTATCTACCGCATTTATGTACAGTTAACGACACATGTTCATTCCTTTTCACAAGATTTATCATTTCCCACACGTTTAGACGCAATTATATATATTTTACGACTTTATTTACTTTTAAAGCTGCTTTTCTCATTTATGTGCGATTCTGAGATGACTCACATTCGCGCGTTTATTTGATCCGCATTTAAATCTGTGGAACTTTGTATCTGGTTGTTTCGCGGGAACTTCCGTGACCGACGAGATCAAAAGGAAAGTGTGTGTGTGCGCGCTTCAGTACGAGTGTGTGTGTGTGTGTGTGTGTGTGTGTGTGTGTGTGTGTGTGTGTGTGTGTGTGTGTGTGTGTGTGTTTTACACCCATTGTTATATGATATCACATAGCCTATATGCTCTTACATGATTGTATATTAATATACAGTGGGGATCAAACATTTTGAGATCAATATTCTTTTCTAATTTAATAATTTTCCAATTTTAAATTATAGCCAATTATCAGCATAACAATTTGAGTGAAAGGTTTAATTGGAAAAATTGACATGAATTTCTTTGCTTTTTGCTTTAAAGGCAGCAGGAAATTTCACCTTTTGTATATGCAGAATCTTTGATTTTGACATAAGTTTTCTTAGTTTAAAAGTGATTCAATGGCACTCAGGTGCACGTGTGTGTTAAATACACTTTATTAGTGTATCTCTTTTTAAATGACTGAAATGGGCACAGATTTGCATTGAAGGAAAGTAAACACATATATTTAGTTTGACTTCCACATAGGTCAAGTCAGGTTTATTTGTATAGTGCTTTACACAATATATATTGCCTTAAACCTTTCAAGAACATGTCCAAGTCATATTTCTTATTTAAAAAAATAAACCACAAGAAATTATGTTGGATTTATGACATTATTTTCATGACAATAAAGCACATTTCCCCCTCAAATTCTCATTGTTGTATTGCAAAATAAATAAATAAAATAAATCTTGTTCTAATGAATGTAATGTGAAAAATATTAGGTGAGTTTTTGTTAAAGAATCATTGTGTCTGGACAGCATGGTGGAGTGGTGGTGGTGTAATGGTCTAAGCACATAACTGGTAATCTGGTAATCAGAAGGTTGCTGGTTCAAGCCCCACAGCCACCACCTTTGTGTCCTCGAGCAAGGCACTTAACTTCAGGTTGCTCCGGGGGGATTGTCCCTGTAATAAGGGCTCTGTAATTCGCTTTGGATAAAAGCATCTGCCAAATGCATAAATGTAAATGTAAAATGTGAGGGCTCAGAGTAAAAAAAGGCACAACAAATATGGGGGCAAATAATCCGCTTCTGTTTGTTTTATTTATAAAATCTAATCTAATAATCTTTTATGGTCCAAGTACTCGTATTATGGCATAGATATGACTTGATGTTTTTAAGGTCAGAGTTTGTATAAATTAATTTATTAAATGTATTACATTTTTTACATAAGCAGATGAGACATAGTTTATGTTTTAAATGTTTAGAAAAAAAAATGCCCTGCATATCAAATCAAGTATAAATGGGTGCTTAATATTCATGAAAATATTGTCACAATGCAAACAAATCACAATGGTCCTAAAAATAGGCTTCATTTTCTTTATGCCCTAACATTTCTTTTTTTTTTTTTTTTTTTTTTTTTTTAATAAATTACAAAAAAAAAATTTTTTTTTTTTTTTGTGACTTTGAATTTAAATGTGACCCAGGCACGTTTTCACCCTTATAGGAATCCGATTAAAATCAGACAAATCAGATTGTAGGTATTTTTTTTTTCTTTTCTCTCAAACCTACAGAATTCTTGTCCATACACAAGGATCTGTTGGGTCAGAATGAGATTCATGAACTGAAAGAATCTTACAGGCTTTGGAATGTCAGTTTGATTGACAGCTGCTTGAGGAGCATGACAGCCGTTGCCGATGGAGACGGAACATCTGTTGCTAAGCAACAGGCCTGTACATCTGTCTTACAGGAACCCCATGCCTTTGTGTGTATGTGTGTGTGTGTGTGCTGTGTTTTATCATGGTTAATTAGCTTTACACACACACATTTAGATTCATTGTCTGAGTGTGTGTGTTCACCGCAGTGAAATTGCTCATAAAGCTGTGGGCGTGGCTTATTGAGGCTCTGAATGGGATGTATGCCTGTTAAAAGGTCAAAAGGTCAACTGAGGTCAAGCTATTTGATGGATCCCAATACACCAATAAGACTAGAGGAAGGTGTCTTTATCTCGCTTTCTCTCTCTTACTGTCATTCATGTGTTTTAGTCTTAAAGACTTCATGAAGTGGCATTCACAACACATTTAGGTGATTCACAAAAAAACTGTCAAGAACATGTTCTGGTCCAATTTGACTCAAATCAAAAGAAGCAAGCAGGTAATTATAATTTCCATATAGAAAGTGAACCCTATTTTTTATTTTCAGGCCCATTACGATTTTTTATTGTGACATTTTATTCATGCACATTTTACCCCTCAATTTACTTTACAGATACTCACACAAAAAATGTGGAATTTCGCTTTATTCTTTATATTGTGCAGCATTTATTCAATACATCACAGTAGTGCTGTCTTGGTACTGCCAAGAGAGCACGTATTTGTGAACACAACAAAAATGAGCAGAAAATAATGTAGGACGTGACTTGATTTTAATTTAAGTCAATTTTGTAATTGTTACTTTAGTTTAGAATTACATGAACTGATGAATCCTGCATAAAAAAAAAACAGTAACATTTATGTAGAAAGTAAATTGCAATAAAGTAAATATGCTGTATGTGAAAGTGTAATCAAAAATATAATTTTAGCCTTGTGCGACCCGGCGTCAACATGCATGGACCTTGTGTTTTGGCTTCGCTATACGCAACGCATAATTTAAATTCTTTTAAACTGACTGAATACTGTTCACAAGACTCTAGACTGTCATTTAAGGTTAAAGTTTTGGTGCACCGAGTCACATGACAGAGCATGACAGACAGCACACTGGAGGTTAAGTCATTCCCTAAATAGGGAGCAAGGAAGCATCCTATATCTCTCTATGCAGAGAACATTCAATCCAATCTTCCTTTCAAAAGTTGAGTTTCAGGCTGCAGATGATGTTTGGATCACTCGACATGTTTGACAGATACGGGACGATGATCATCAGTACATAGATTCAGGATTTATAATGTATCATTTTATTTGAACATGGTTGGCAGTGATTGGATGATGCTGGCCATTACTTTTCTGATGTAATGTCTCAAAAACATGAATAATCAACACTCCTGGAAACAATATAATAAACATGTGACTGTCCAGCAGTGTGTTTGG
>NC_068303.1:4070886-4080886 GCF_025860055.1 Xyrauchen texanus
GTTTCTTTCTTGCTCTTTAGATATAAACAAGTGTGTAAACGTACTGTGACCAGTTTTAGCAAAGAACCATTTGTAGCTGAAAAATGTTCTTGAGCTCTTTTATGGTTCTTTAAAGATGAAAACATTCTTGATGTCTTATTATAGGCTTTATATATAAGCGTATTGATCCCATAGTATTGGCTTCTCTTTAAAAAACGCACTAGTACATTGATGGTTTCTAAAGCAGCGGTTCTCAACTGGTTTTGCTTCGGGAGCCAGACGTATTACCTAACATTGTCAAAGTAATTGTACGAGATTGTGAAATCATAATATATCATACAACTTGGCTCACTTTTATTTTCATAGAGACCAACCGATACATGCAGGCATAACATTTTAGTTTGCCTCCTGTTCAATACTTAATTTTTAAGAAAGGAAACATCTGTGAACAAATGTGGTTACTCATTGTATATGTATTTATGCAATACAACGTGACTGGTGTACAGTGCATTCAGAAAGTATTCAGACCCTTAACTCAGTACTTCATTGAAGCACCTTTAGTCTTTTTGGATATAATGCGACAAGCTTTGCACACCTGGATTTGGGGATTGTCTGCTATTCTTCTCTGCAGATCCTGTCAAGCTCTGTCTGGTTGGATGGGACCGGTCTCTCTAGAGATGTTCGATTGGGTTCAAGTCCAGGCTCTGGCTGGGCCACTCAAGGACATTCACAGAGTTGTCTCTAAGCCACTCTTGTGTTGTCTTGGCTGTGTGCTTAGGGTCATTTTCCTGTTGGAAGGTGAACCTTCAGCCCAGTCTGAGGTCATGAATGCTCTGGACCAGGTTTTCTTTAAGAATATCTCTGTATTTGCTGCATTCGCATCTCCTTCAACCCTGACCAGTCCCCCAGTCCCTGCCACTGAAAAACACCCCGCAGCAAGATGCTTCCACCACCATTCTTCACCGTTGGGATGGTGTTGCACAGGTGATGTGAGGTGTCTGGTTTCCTCCAGACATGACGCTTGTAATTGAGGCCAAACAGTTCAACCTTCGTTTCATCAGACCAGAGAATCTTGTTTTTTTACGCATCTTGCACTGAGGAGAGGCTCTTGTCTGGCCACTCCCCAGATCAGTGGAGTATTGCAGTGATGGTTGTCCATCTACAAGTTTCTCCCATCTCCATACATGATCTCTGGAGCTCAACCAGAGTGACCATCGGGTTCTTGGTCACCTCTCTTACCAAGGCCTTTCTCCACCGATGGCTCTAGGAAGAGTCCTGGTTGTTCCAAACTTCTTCCATTTAAGAATTCAGGAGGCCACTGTACTCTTGGAAACCTTCAATACAGCCTAAGTTTTTTTGTAGCCTTCCCCAGATCTGTGCCTCGACACAATCCTGTCTCTAAGATCTGCAGGCCTTTCCTTTTCCTTTGATGGTTTGGTTTTTGCTCTGATATGCATTTTCAGCTGTGAGACCTTATATAGACAGGTGTGTGTCTTTCCAAATCATGTCCAATCAATTGAAGTTGCCACAGATGGACTCCAATCAAAGTGTAGAAACATCTCAAAGATGATCCAGACAAATGGGATGCACCTGAGCTAAATTTCAAGTGTCATAACAAAGGGTCTGAATACTTACGTCAATGTGATATTTCCATTAAAAAAAATTTTTTTTTTAATAAATTGTCAAAGTTATCAAAAATCAGTTTTTTGCTTTTCATTATGGGGTATGGAGTGCAGACTGATGTAAACAAATTATTTAAAGCATTTTAGCAGAAGGCGGCGACATAACAAAATGTGAAAAAAATGAAGGGGTCTGAATACTTTCTAAATGCACTATATGTTATTAACCTGTAATACGCTTCCCCTGTCTAGTTCCAAACCTTGATGTTTTCTTCTTTGGTATACAAAAAATATTAAAATCACATTTAGGTTTGGGTGAGGGGTCGGGTCCCCTTACCCAAACCCTCCATTTGTAATTATTCATTACAAATTACTCAAAAAATTACAATAAATTAATGAACAATATATGAATATAAGTAACTACAGGGGCGGGGCCCCCTGGTGGCTCATGGACCCTATGTGGCCGCTTTTACCGCTTATAGCTACAAATGACCCTGCTTATAATTAAGTGTATATTAGTGCATCATATAGGAATATAGTGCATGATGAGTCACATGAACGTCTTTTATAGTGATCTTTGAGTCTTGACAGACGTGATCACTATGAACTGCTTCATGAAAATTTTCGTAAAGATTTTACTTTTGTTATGTTCAACAATTCCTTTAAAACGTCAAGATCCAACCTCATAATCCTCTTCAGCTGATCTGTGTGTGTATGTGTGTGTGTGTGTGTGTGTGTGTCATAATTAGCAGCTACTAAGCTCTGTTGTAGTGCCATGTTGACACTCTCTCCCCACACACACACACACACCACACACACTAGTTTGTTTCCTGTTCTCTGAGGTTGACTATCACAGTTGAACCTGAGGTCACATCCTGAAGTTAATGTGAGTTTTTAGAATAAATTGTCTACTTTGAGCTTTGATGCAAACACTGTCCATTTATTTCACTGGTATTTTCCCCTTGAGCATTCTGTCACAGATGTGTGTTTGTGTGGTTTAGGGTGTGTGTGTGGTTTCTGTTGGCGAGAGATGTTCTCCTAACGGCTGCGTTTGGGTTTTTGAGGGAATTCCTTTTCAATATCTGCTCTCTTGTGTGCGATACTCCACTCTATAATTGTCCCAAAAATATCATCCACAGCTGTGGAGGTGGTTTGGTGCACCACAGTGAATCTCACTAAAGAATTATTTTCACGACTAAATATGATTAGCCATCCTGGTTTGACTCATATCACACGATAAGCACATTTAATTTCAGTTAATTCCTCCATATAAGAGCCACACAAACATATGGCAAAACTGATCTTATGCGAAGTATTTAATTAAGTTTGATTGGTGGAAACTGAGGCTGCAGATAGGAGAATATAAAACACTTTTACTATTTTAACATTTGCATTACGTAACCAACTGTAACCAAAGTTTCTTCAAATGCGTTTAAATTGCGCGGTAGCTCAACTGATCATTGCACCTGCGATGCAAAAGAGTCCCTAAAGACCACGTGAGTCGACACTTGAGCCGAAAGTGTTTTAAAAGCACCACAAGGTGCTTTTTAAATGACCCTTAAACCTAAACCTAACCAATAGTGTTATAAAAGCAAATGTGAGATGAAAAACACGTCACCTTGTGGTGCTTTTAAAACACTTTCGGCTCAAGTGTCGACTCACGTGGTCTTTAGGGACTCTTTTGCATCACAGGTGCAGTGATCAGTTGAGCTACCATGGTACAAATCCCCATCCACTTTCATTGTATGGAAAAGAGCAGCTGGGACATTCTGCTAAACGTCTCTTTGCGTTTCACGGAAGAAAGTAAGTCAAATGGGTTTGGAACAACATGTGAGTGAGTAAATGATGACAGAACTTTCATTTCTGAACACAAGTGTTCAGTGAAAGTAATCAGGACACAGACAAAAACACACAATTAACATCAAACGCTAATTTAGCTGACTGCTGCAGTGCTTGTGTGTGAGTTTATTGTGTTACTCTGCAGACGTGTGGAATTCACCCCTCATCTCTTTCCACCAATCACAAAGCAGCATCATTTAAACAGAGGGAAGCCCCTGCACAGATTAACACACTCTTTTTCTTGCTAATCATCTTTCATATGGCTCCTGTGTTTTGGGGACTGGTAGGGCAGTAAGTTGCCCCCATCACATGACAGAGCTAAACCTCATTTAGCTAAACCAAAACATATAACCTCTACAGGCAGCTGGGGGTCACATGTCCAGTGCAGTAGCCCCTTTTTGCACCCGTAGACAAAAGAAAAGGTATGTTTGGAATAGTAAACTAACATGTACAATTGCTGCAGAATGTATACTCTTCACAGTTTGTGAATTTTCTGTATGCACACAGTACCTGAATGAGCTACTACATTTGTCAAAATGTGCATTATAGGTTGTCTGACACACAGAAAAAGAAAAACAGCCTTCAGGCAACGTTCTGGGAATGTTTGTTTAAGGTTATAAAAATAAAATCTAAAAATAACCATTAGAGAATGTTCTGTATCTGTTCTTATTAGGTTGTCACAAAAAAAAAAAAACTCCCTGCAACGTTCTGAGAATGTTAGTTTATGGTTATAAAAAAACAAACCTAAAGAAAACATTCCTGGAATGTTAAAAATGGGTTCCCCAAAGAAAATGACCAACAGGAATCATATGATAACGTTAGGGAAACGTTCTGTGTTTGTTGGAGTGTTCCTCGGAAGAAAGTCAGTCATATGAGTTTGGAACCACATGAAGGTGAGTAAATGATGACAGAAGTTTCATGCTTGGGTGAACTATCCCTTTAATAGTATGGCATTCTGTACATTAATTCATTTAGGATGATCATTTTTGGATGCCTCTACTTAGTTCTCCTACAGCTGTTGCTCTCTCTGTCCGTTTTCACCCCGTTGTTCTGCTGTGTTTATTGTGTTCTCTTCAGGTAAACCTCCACCTGCTTTCAGCTTAAACTTTAAACCATTCATTTTGTGGTGATCATTGCCCAGCAGGCTGTGCTCTGATTGGACATCCCACACAGGTGTTGTCTGTCACCTGAATCATGATTGGTGAAAGGAGCTGTCAGTCAGTGGGTGGAATGTTGGCTTCTGTCCGAGAACAATAACAGGAGGGATTGTGTTCAGAAAGCGCAATCCGTGGAATTCCGAGAGGGTTGTATAGGATTCCTCTCATAAGCAGGGAAATGGGCCTTTATGTACTGCACCAGTTGTGTTCTACTTCTACTATATTTATTCATCACTCAAACATGTAAACTCCATCATTTACTCACCCTTATGTTGTTCCAAACCTGTAACTTTCTTTCCTCTGTAGAACACAAAAGTATGATCAGCAGAATGTTATTCTTAGTCTCCATTCACTTTCATTGCATTTTTTGTTCTATAAAATTAAAATGAATGGCGACTGAGGCTCTAAGTCCTTAACATGTGTTCCAGATAAGACAGAAATTCATATAGGTTTGGAACGACGTGTGTGTGTGTGTGTGTGTGTGTGTGTGTGTGTGTGCGCGTGTGTGTGTGTGTGTGTTACATTATTCCTTTGGTGAATAGAATTGACATCAATCAAGTGTGTGTATGTGTGTGGTTGTAATACTGTACATTGTACAATTGGACATTCCTGTCTTTGTTGCAAATACATAAACAGAAAGTAAAAGCACATTTATGGCCAAATCTAAAAAGTGGTATTTATGGTTAAAATATTTAATATCTTAAAAATAGATAGATACATTAGATAGACAGACAGATAGATAGATCGACGGACAGACAGACAGATGGACGGACAGACAAATAGACAGACAGATAGATAGACAGACAGACAGATAGATAGACCAGACAGACAAATGGACGGACAGACAGATGGACGGACAGACAGACAGACAGGTAGATATATAGATAGACCAGACAGATAGATAGACGGACGGACAGACAGCCAGGCAGATAGATAGTTAGACCTATAGGTAGGTAGGTAGGTAGACAGACATGTAGATAGACAGGTAGGCAGACAGACAGGTAGAAAGATAGACAGGCAGACAGACAGACAGATAGAGAGATAGACAGATAGATAGACAGACAGACAGACAGACAGACAGACAGACAGACAGCCAGCCAGACAGATAGATAGACCTATAGGTAGGTAGGTAGGTAGATAGACAGACAGACAGACAGGTAGGTAGGTAGTTAGACAGACATGTAGATAGAGAGGTAGGCAGACAGACAGACAGGTAGATAGATAGACAGACAGACAGGCAGAAATATAGACAGACAGACAGGTAGAAAGATAGACAGACAGACAGGTAGAAAGATAGACAGAAAGGCAGGCAGGCAGACAGACAGACCGATCTGATAGAATGGATAGATAGAACGGGATATTTTTTTCACTAATCCAACTAATTTTAAAATGAGATATGTGATATGATGATAGCTGCCGGTATCTGTGAAAATATAATTTTAACGTCATGTCCGTTATTTGACACAATGATTGTTGCTATGTTAACAGTTGCTGTGTTGTGTTTTCATGGCAGGTTATCTGTCCCGTGTGCTGAGGAATTACACTGAACAAGCCTGCGACGGAGAATTCCTGACTGTTCGCTGCCCGCCCAGAACCTCCATCACCGTCCAATCAGCTTTCTATGGCAGAAAAGACTCCGCCCATTCACCCCAGTGTCCGCCCACTTATATCAGTGCTGGGTTACGCTCAGTGAATGACATCACTTCCTGTCATGTGTCAACATCATTGCAGGTAACAAAAGACATTGAAAACATGTTGAGAAAAGCATACCACAATACTGCTCGTGCTAATTCTGCATTATGTCGTATTTATATGGTCTTTATATTGTCTGTATGCATGAAATGACTGGAAGACCTACTTCATTTGTCGAAATATCCAGTACACAGCAAAGCAGACTGCATGGAATACTGTATCTCACAATGCAATAACCTTCTGTTCTCGACGAGAATATTTAACTCGCTTTTAGCACCACACAGTGGACATTTCACTTTAACTTCCGCCATACGTGTAATTGACATTATTGAATTGAATTTTCATGTAGATCAGGCTGGTCAATTGTCTATGAAAAATCAATTAGGGAAAATTCTTAATATCTTCATGTGTTATGTGTTTGAATTCATATATTTGTGCGTGGCACAGTATTACCTCATTGTACATCCAAAGTTGTTGTTTTAAAGTGATGAATGTGTGTGCGTTTGATTCACAACGTAACATTGGTTTGTTTGAACTGCAGCTTGCCTGACAGCACACACAGACACATGTGATTTACGATTGCACACTTGGTAACCACACACTATAAACACACACATGCACAGGACTGCGTGCTGGAGTTAAGTTACACTGTGTTTTTATGCCCGGGGGAGAGGAATCTACTGCAGGAAAAATGAAAGCTGTGGAATGTACCTGAATGAAAACATGCAGCTCAGAGAGATGTCTTTCTCTCTCTCTCTCTCTCTCTCTCTCTCTCTCTCTCTCTCCCTATGTCTGTCTCTCTACAGAAGATGTTGGATGAATGTGAAAACAGAAGAAGGTGTCATGTTCTTGTCAACAGTCGTTTGTTTGGGACGGACCCCTGTCCAACCATCAGCAAATACCTCAGCGTGCTGTACAAGTGCAGGCCGAGTGAGGATCTCACACACAATGTTCACCTGAATATCTACAGGAATGAGGATATACAATAGATTTAGTTTGTTTTTAAAGAAGTCGAGCCAAGAGATGTTGAGGGTGGGGTGGGGGTTTGGGGTCGCTGTCCTTTTCTGCATATAGCTTATTGCGGCCCATTCGGCCCATTTCCAACAGACCCAACAGACCCCTCGGTTTTCCCGATGGCCAGTCCTGACCTTATCGGCCCCAAAATGCATCGGCCCACTGGGAAAATGCCCGGTATGTCAGATTACCAGTCCAGCCCTGAATGTACAGTAACTATAGGATATTTGAATTGAAACTTAGCATACAGTCCACAAATGTGGTCATTGTGTTTAACAGTGTGTCGTTTCACAATAAATCGTTCAAATTGTAAAAATGGCATATTGGATGAAACTAAAGACTGTAATCTTTTGACTCAACCGGGTTTCAGTGTAAAAACTTAATTAGGTTTCTTACCAGATGTTTACCAGAATTCGTTTTCACTATGGATGTCCCAATAAAAATACTAGTATTGGAATCAGGTCAGGTATCGCCCCTTCTCCGATACCAAAAACCGATATCATCTGGCGTACGTATGTCATTCCGTAAACATTCGGCAGACAAAGTGAAATCATGTTATGTCTTAGTAGTGTGATTATTGAACTGCAAAGGCTATGATTTAATATAGGAGTGGTGGTTCGAACCCCACAGCCACCACCAGTGTGTCCTTGAGCAAGGCACTTAACTCCAGGTTGCTCCGGGGATATTGTAATAAGGGCTCTGTAAGTCGCTTTGGATAAAAGCGTCTGTCAAATGCATAAATGTAAATAAATGTAAATGTAATATACATGAATATATAGTTTGCTTGTGCTGCACACTTTAAAGTGAATGTGTGAAGCAGGTGTTGTGCTGTCACTGCTGAGCTGTCACTGCATGTAGCGTGAGACACATACAGAGTACATATTTATTTAACTAAAGAGCAGTTAAAATAATTTAATTAAATAGTAGCTTTTGTGGTTTGATAATCACATTGGGTCACGTAGCGACTTGCGTTTCCAGAGTGAGTTTTGAATGTAGGCTACATCCACTCTAATCCATTTTTACGAGTTCACTGGTTCATATAGTCCAGGAGCGCATGAAGGTAAATGGATTTGACATGCTGTCCATAATCGAGGAGCTCAAGCACGGGACTGGGCTTATTTTTCAATATTTAAAATATTGGAATATACTGTGCTATAAAAACTAAAGTAAATTCGAGGACAGATTTATTTGTTGTGATACAAATAAGTTGTGAAAATGCATTTGGGCCACGTTGGTTTTTATTTTTAATATCGTTTTAGTTTTCGTTATCGATGATGAAGCTTGCCGTAAAACGGTGCTCAGAACCGGCCCACGTATCCACTGATTTTAAAACCAAACTGACTAACTGTTTAAAACACGTTACTAATTAACTTTTCCAAAAATAAACATCGCATTGTGGTCTTTGCTTACAAGACTTAGAGTTTTAAAATACATTTTAACATTCAAAGTACTTTATGTCATCACAAACTGCTTTTTAAATTATTTCAATATTTGATGAGTAAAATTAACAGCAGTCAATTCACATATATCATACTTAAAATTATACTGCTGAGGACCAATTTCGGCACCAGCACCCTGTTATGGAAAAGGGGCTATAGAGACCAATTTTCCCAAAGCAATCAGTTCCTGATGAATATTGTCAAGTCCCTCCCTAATTTGTTCTCCTCTTGAATACTCAAGTATAAATTCAGATTATAGTAGCAAAATTGCAAATGCTGTTTCATGTTGACTTATAGTTGAACTCTGTGTATGTATGTGTTCTCTTTCTAGATGAGTATAAGAGTAAAGTTGTGTGTGAAGGGGAGCAGTTGCGGTTGGCCTGTAAGACGGGAATGCAAATAGTAGTTTATTCCGCCATGTTTGGCCAAACACAGCAAGGAACGCTGGAGTGTCCTCCACACCACCGGAGGGTCCCGTCTGTTGGTAAGAGCTCAAATGCATCTCATTGTCACCAGGTTTAAAGGGTAACTAAACCCTAAACCAACTTTTTTTAGTTAATGATCTGTAAGCATGGGGCTTTATTAGTACTGGTCATTGATTCAAGTAATTTTTTTGACATTTGTGTATAAAGTGTTTTAATTCTACAATATATGGTGTAAAAACGTCTGAGTGCTGCCCGCTTCAGGTTGAACGGTGGCTACTGCAGTTGAATTTTCCTATTGGCTGTTGCGGTACTTCGTGACGTAAGCGGTGACAGCTGACGTAAGCAGGTTCCAGCTCACCACGCCAGATTCATGTACATGTCGTCTTGCGACTGTGTGAGGAATAATAATAACATAGAGTCTGACAGCAGCTGTCAATTAATCCGTCACTACGAGTCTCAGGTGCCCTGAGAATATATATATAAGCAGTTTGAGAGTATAGAGAGATCAACTCTTTTTGCAGCGCTCATTTGGCGCACTTTGTCGGCTGCAATTCTCTGATTGGTGGATTTTTTCCCTCCCTTTTTTGGTGAACCAAAAGTTGTTGATATGCTGGCCTTTTCTGCATATCGCGGCGCCATTTTGTGGTCTGTTCTGCATAACACGGCGGCTCATTTTAGCTTATCGCTGCCCATTCTGCACATTTCACGGCCGACCCACCAGCCCGCTCGGTTCTACCAATGGCAAATGGAAATTCTCCGGTATGCCAGATTACCAGTCCAGCCCTGTAACCAATCCTCTATAACTTATTAAGACTATAAACTCTATAGAAGACTCA
>NC_068303.1:4083386-4088386 GCF_025860055.1 Xyrauchen texanus
ACACTTCTCCTGATCAATACCATCATCACTTTGGACTATACTGTTGACTTACATTTACATTTATGCATTTGGCAGACGCTTTTATCCAAACGACTTACAGTGCACTTATTACAGGGACACTCCCCCCGGAGCAACCTGGAGTTAAGTGCCTTGCTCAAGGACACAATGGTGGTGGCTCTGGGGATTGAACCAGCAACCTTCTGATTACCAGTTATGTGCTTTAGCCCACTACGCCACGTTTTCTTGTTTTGTTTACAATGTTGTTTTATATTTGAGCATTGGATGTAAGCGCTATTGTGGAGCGGAGGGGGGCGGGGCCGGTCGGAATATCGCGCGCCTGGTCCCCAATCAGCCTGATGAGGCGCGCGAGGGATAAAGGCGGCCGGTGACGATTGTTCGAGAGAGAGAGAATTACGGACATGTCCGTCATGTGTGTTTGTTTATGTGTTTTTGAGTTTCTCATTAAAATATAATTTATGTTGACAAGCCGGTTCTCGCCTCCTCCTTGCCCATCCTTAACTGTGTTACATTGGTGCCGAAACCCGGGAAGGAGGAGGCGAGAACCGGCTTGTCAACATAAATTATATATTAATGAGAAACTCAAAAACACATAAACAAACACACATGACGGACATGTCCGTAATTCTCTCTCTCTCGAACAATCGTCACCGGCCGCCTTTATCACTCGCTCGCCTCATCAGGCTGATTGGGGACCTGGCGCGCGATATTCCGACCGGCCCCACCCCCCTCCGCTCCACAGCTATATAAAGTAAACATGTTATTATTATTGTCAGTATTAGTGGTAGTAACTCAATCAATTGCATGACAGTGTCCAGTTCTGTCAACATGACAGCGCCCACGAGGGGGCAATTCGTCCTGGGTTACTGACATATTATCATATTTCAAAAAAATGCTATTCTTCTATTCATGTGTAAAACTTTTTTAATTAGCAAAGACTTACTGAGTGCACCTTTAAACTAAAACAATGCATACCTATTCAGACTGCAGGCGAATAATCTTTATGGGGCAAAAGTACGTTAAATGAAGTCCTGTTCATGGCCGTTGATTACATAACGTGCATATCATGAGTGGTTGACACTGGCCTACTTCAAATGAGTTTTATTGCTTTATATACCACTATTACTTTTTGTTATGTCAACGTAATTACAGAAATAACTTGTAATCTTGAGAAAGCAATGGCCTGTCCTTTGCCAGCTTCCGTACAGTTCCCACACTGTGTATTTACCCCATGCAGGGCTGTATAGCCTCATTGATGGAGGACTGAGTTTGACCCTGGGGTTCAGGTCTCACATGGATCCAGTTTCTAGGTTCACAAGAAGCACTCAATTAGAACTGAAGCTCCATTGCACCAGATACGTTAGATCAGAGGAGATCCAGATCTGTCATACAGGGATTAAATAATCAGGTGATAGATCCCAGCAGGGCTATAAAATAGTTTCCTCCTCTTTAACTGTGACAGAATTGGCTGGTGGTGTCCATAAATCAGATCTCTATCAGCGAGCAGTTCTCTGTTTACTTAAACAGCTCTGTGACCTTTGGCCTTTGACATTTGTTAAAGCCATTAGTGGTGAGGTGATGACACGTCTCCGGTCTTCAGATCTCAGCCGTCCTCTTTCTCTCCTCTCTTTCTTTGAATGAGTGATAGTTATGTCAAGTCTTTAGTCTGAAGTCATGCTTTGTGTTAATGGATTTGCAAATGGACCGTCTCACACACACACACACACACTGTGTGGGTGTTCCTTAAAAGTTCTGTACGATGAGACACAGTAATGCTGTCTGGTAACTTTGCACTTCTTTTAAGTCACTGTTGGTTCTGGTGGAATTCCGTACACCCCTCACATTTTTTGTAAATATTTGATTATATATTTTCATGTGACAACACTGAAGAAATGACACTTTGCTACAATGTAAAGTAGTGAGTGTACAGCTTGTATAACAGTGTACATTTTCTGTATCCTCAAAATAACTCAACACACAGCCATTAATGTCTAAACCGCTGGCAACAAAAGTGAGTACACCCCTAAGTGAAAATGTCCAAATTGGGCCCAAAGTGTTAATATTTTGTGTGGCCACCATTATTTTCCAGCACTGATTTAACCCTCTTGGGAATAGAGTTCACCAGAGCTTCACAGGTTGCCACTGGAGTCCTCTTCCACTCCTCCATGACAACATCACGGAGCTGGTGGATGTTAGAGACCTTGTGCTCCTCCACCTTCCGTTTGAGGATGCCCCACAGATGCTCAATAGGGTTTATGTCTGGAGACATGCTTGGTCAGTCCATCACCTTCACCCTCATCTTCTTTAGCAAGGCAGTGGTCGTCTTGGAGGTGTGTTTGGGGTCGTTAACATGTTGGAATACTGCCCTGCGGCCCAGTCTCTGAAGGTAGGGGATCATGCTCTGCTTCAGTACATGTTGGCATTCATCACAGTACATGTTGGCATTCATGGTTCCCTCAATGAACTGTAGCTCAGTGCCGGCAACACTCATACAGCCCCAGACCATGACACTCCCACCACCATGCTTGACTGTAGGCAAGACACACTTGTCTCTGCACTCCTCACCTGGTTTCTGCCACACACGCTTGACACCATCTGAACCAAATAAGTTTATCTTAGTCTGCTTGTCTTCGGTAAAATGTTTGTGGGCTTTCTTGTGCATCATCTTTAGAAAAGGCTTCCTTCTGGGACGACAGCCATGCAGACCAATTTGATGCAGTGTGCGGCGTATGGTCTGAGCATTGACAGGCTGACCCCCCACCCCTTCAACCTCTGCAGCAATGCTGGCAGCACTCATACGTCTATTTCCCAAAGACAATTTCTGGATATGACGCTGAGCACGTGGGCTCAACCTCTTCGGTCGACCATGGCGAGGCCTGTTCTGAGTGGAACCTGTCCTGTTAAACCGCTGTATGGTCTTGTCTTGTCACCGTGCTGCAGCTCAGTGTCAGGGTCTTGGCAATCTTCTTATAGCCTAGGCCATCTTTATGTAGAACAACAATTATTTTTTTCAGATCCTCAGAGAGTTCTTTGCTATGAGGTGCCATGTTGAACTTCCAGTGACCAGTCTGAGGGAGTGTGAGAGCGATGACACCAAATTTAACACACCTGCTCCCCATTCACACCTGAGACCTTGTAACACTAACGAGTTACATGACATCGGGGAGGGAAAATGCCTAATTGGGCCCAATTTGGACATTTTCACTTAGGGGTGTACTCACTTTTGTTGCCAGCGGTTTAGACATTAAAGGCTGTGTGTTGAGTTATTTTGAGGGGACAGCAAATTTACACTGTTATACAAGCTGTACACCCACTACTTTACATTGTAGCAAAGTGTCATTTCTTCAGTGTTGTCACATGAAAAGATATAATCAAATATTTACAAAAATGCGAGGGGTGTACACTTTTGTGAGATACTGTATATTTGGGTGATTCTCACATGTCCAGGCCAACTTACATACCGAAATCAAAAGACAAAAATAACCTTGTGCTACCCCGTGTACACATGCGTGGACATTGTATTTTGGCTTTGCTATACTCAACGCGCAATTTTAAATTTGTTTAAACATAAAGACGCTGACTACCACCCATGGAGTCATGAGTTTGAATCCAGGGCGTGCTGAGTGACTCCAGCCAGGTCTCCTAAGCAACCAAATTGGCCTGGTTGCTAGGGTGGCTAGAGTCACATGTGGTAACCTTCTTCGTGGTCGCTATAATGTGGTTCTCACTCTCGGTGGGGCGTGTGGTGAGTTGTGCGTGGATGCCACGAAGAATAGCATGTAGCCTCCACATGCGCTACATCTCCACGGTAACGCGCTCAAGAAGTCACGTAATAAGATGCACGGATTGACGGTCTCAGACGCGGAGACAACTGAGATTCGTCCTCCGCCACCCGGATTGAGGCGAGTCACAACGCCACCACGAGGACTTAGAGTGCATTGGGAATTGTGCATCCCAAATTGGGGAGGAAAAAAATGCACCAGAGTTTAAGGGGTTAATATTCAGAGAGAAAGCCATTCATAGATTGATTTCCTCAAAAGAGTAAACAATGTGTCTTTGTGGCACTATAAAACTTTTGCATTACAGTAATGAGAATTATCATCATGAAAATAGTATGATACCAATTCATTTGTCATGGAATCACATTTTAACATGTATAACATTTAACAAAACAACATGCATGTTTATGGGAGCATTTTGCCATCTGCTGTTTTGATGGAGGCTGCACTTTCTTCCTCCCCCAAAAGAATGAGAATAAGTGTTAAATACACAATGACACGCAGACGACACGTCCAAACATGATAGGACAGAGAACACACACACACACACACACACGCACACCTATTCTATCTCTCTATCTGTAAAATGCCTCTATGGTTGTGTATTAAAGTGTGTTTGATATTCACCAGTGTGTAGCTCTTTTTTGTGTACAGTATGACGCGTGTGTGTGTGTGTGTGTGTGTGTGTACTTTACTGGTCACAGTACATGAGAACCGGCTCTCACCTGAGATTTCATCTTCTCCAGACTGCTCGTCAGACATGGCTCTGCATGTGATGACATCACATTGCCAGGGAAAACGCACCTGTGTGGTCCGCGCTTCTACACAAGTCTTTGGAGACCCCTGTTACCGTGGCACCCGCAAATACCTCAGCGTCATACACACCTGTGGTGAGTTATACATCTGAATGAATTTTAATGCAGCTGTATTATAGCGTAGCCTGACTCTAAATACATGAAGTGAATACTAATTGAAAACGGGCCATTGAGATATTGAGAATTAATGCACAGAAAAATATATACTGTCATTATGTACTCATCCTCATGTTGTTGTTCATATTTGGGTGAACTGTTCCTTTAAATTAATTAATCAAATCAAATCTCGAAAGTGTTTTTAAAGAGCAAAGAATCACCCAAATTTATTTTGCCTTCAATAAAGGCACTGATAATACAGAGCTGTCTCTAGTCTCCTGTAGATGGATGA
>NC_068303.1:4093386-4105886 GCF_025860055.1 Xyrauchen texanus
CGATTCCTGAACAAATGATTCTTATGAGTTGGTTCTTTTGAATCTTTAGCACAAATCAAACAGCACGAATGGGTGAAGTCTGATTCCTGAACAATAGACTCTCATGAGTCGGTTCTCTTGAATCTACAGCACAAATCAAACAGCGCGAGTGGTGAAGTCTGATTCCCGAACAGTAGACTCTCATGAGTCGGTTCTTTTGAATCTACAGCACAAATCATTCAGCGCGAGTGGTGTAGTCCGATTCCCGAACAATAGACTCTCATGAGTCGGTTCTCTTGAATCTACAGCACGAAACATACAGTGTGATCCATGCAGTTCGATTCCTGAACAAATGATTCTTTTGAGTTGGTTCTTTTGAATCTACAGCACAAATCATACAGCATGAGTGGTGTAGTCTGATTCCCGAACAATAGACTCTCATGAGTCGGTTCTCTTGAATCTACAGCACGAAACATACAGTGTGATCCATGCAGTTCGATTCCTGAACAAATGATTCTTTTGAGTTGGTTCTTTTGAATCTACAGCACAAATCATACAGCATGAGTGGTGTAGTCTGATTCCCGAACAATAGACTCTCATGAGTCGGTTCTCTTGAATCTACAGTGCGAAACATACAGCATGAGTGGTGTAGTCTGATTCCCGAACAATAGACTCTCATGAGTCGGTTCTCTTGAATCTACAGTGCAAAACATACAGTGTGATCCGTGCAGTTCGATTCCTGAACAAATGATTCTTTTGAGTCGGTTCTTTTGAATCTACAGCACAAATCATTGTGTGTGACCCGTGTAGTCAGATTCCTGTACGAATGACTATTATGAGTCGATTCTTTTAAATCTATAGCACGAAACATACAGTGTGATCAGTTCAGGCCGATTCCCAAACAAATGATTCTTATGAGTCGATTCTTTTGAATCTATAGCACGAAACATACAGTGTGATCAGTTCAGGCCGATTCCCGAACAAATGATTCTTATGAGTTGGTTCTTTTGAATCTACAGCACAAATCATACAGCATGAGTGGTGTAGTCTGATTCCCGAACAATAGACTCTCATGAGTCGGTTCTCTTGAATCTACAGCACGAAACATACAGTGTGATCCATGCAGTTCGATTCCTGAACAAATGATTCTTTTGAGTTGGTTCTTTTGAATCTACAGCACAAATCATACAGCATGAGTGGTGTAGTCTGATTCCCGAACAATAGACTCTCATGAGTCGGTTCTCTTGAATCTACAGCACGAAACATACAGTGTGATCCATGCAGTTCGATTAATGAACAAATGATTCTTTTGAGTTGGTTCTTTTGAATCTACAGCACAAATCATACAGCATGAGTGGTGTAGTCTGATTCCCGAACAATAGACTCTCATGAGTTGGTTCTCTTGAATCTACAGCACGAAACATACAGTGTGATCCATGCAGTTCGATTCCTGAACAAATGATTCTTTTGAGTTGGTTCTTTTGAATCTACAGCACAAATCATACAGCATGAGTGGTGTAGTCTGATTCCCGAACAATAGACTCTCATAAGTCGGTTCTCTTGAATCTACAGTGCGAAACATACAGCATGAGTGGTGTAGTCTGATTCCCGAACAATAGACTCTTATGAGTTGGTTCTTTTGAATCTACAGCACGAAACATACAGTGCGATCAGTGCAGGCTGATTCCTGAACAAATGATTCTTCTGAGTCAGTTCCTTTGAATCTACAGCCGAATCATACTGCATGACCAGTGTAGTCCGATTCCCGAACAAATGACTCTTTAAAAAAAAAATCACTTTTGGAACGAAACCGCTCTGTTAAATGTTAAAATCATCTCGTCATTTCGGTACATAACTGCTGGGGGCAGTAAATCCAGTGAGAATTGCTTTTGTTATTTCCAAATACTTCTTCCTCAAAAAGAATCGTTCGCCTAATGGAGTCAAAGTCCCAAAGCCACAATCTCAGCTGAATGAAAACCTCATGCTATATCCTGTTTCTTTTTTTCTCGCTTTGTCTTCACACACACACTCTTATGCTCTAACACACTAACTGAAAACCTACACGCCCTCTCTCCAGGATAACTCCGGCCCCTTTCACTGTCTCTCTGGTACGCTGAACATGAGTGTGTCTGTGTTCAGTGAGCTGGCCAGTGAAAAGAGTCACAAGATAAAGAAAAGGAGAAAAGCAGGAGCTCACGTGAGATTGTAATCTATCAGATCGTTTGTGTTGGAGGAGCGTTGTGAAGTTTTATCTAGCATTTTACCTTCTTAAAAAGACATCCAGCTTCTCGTCCTTCTACAACTCTTGCAGACGTGTGCAGGTAGAAGCTGACCGGAGGAAGAGAATCAAGGAGAAAGTGTGTGAGGATCTGATTTACAACACCATGTGTGTGTAAGTGTGTTGATGCATTCTTATGTTGTGTTCAATTCTGCTTTACTCTGTTTGAACATTTGTGTGTGATTGCCTATTACTATTGCTTATACTTAGGAAAACGTACTCATTTACTTTACATATAATTGTAACCTTTTTAGGATGTCTCTGAAAGTCCCGGAAAGGAGGTTTTGTCACATATAGCTCATATCTGGGGATAATTTTATCCTCAAATGGTAGCTAGGATAATACAAACACACACACCACCGTCACTCGCAATCTACTGGGAAAAATTTACATGCAGGTTAGATATGGAAAGTAGATTTAGGGTGTGTGTCTGTTCTGTTCAAGATGACTACAAACACACGTTCACATACATTGTGATTTCACTTCATGGAGCTCCGTTCTCAGTTTCACTGCTCCACTTAAAGGGATAGTTCATCCAAAATTACAATTCTGTTGTCATTTCCATGTACGTTTAAAGAAGAAAGAGAGTCATTCAGATGTGAAACAACATGAGGGTGAGTAAATGATTACAAAATACACAAAATTGGCAAGAGCTTTCTCGATATGCTCCAGTCTGTTTGGCTGTCTTCTGGGAGTCAGGATGCACAGGTTTATATCTGGAGTAAGTTCTTAGTAAGAGCTAGTTCCACATCCACACTAATCTGTTTTTTTTAACTGCGTGATGCTAGTTTCCTAACATCATCGTTTTCCAAAGTGCACGGATGATCCAAAACATTATGACCACCTGCCTAATATGCTGTTGGTCCTCCGAGTGCTGCCAAAACAGCGCCAACCCATGGAGGCATGGACTCAACAAGACTCCTGAAGATGTCCTGTGGTATCTGGCACCAAGACATTACCAGCAGATCCTTTAAGTCCTGTAAGTTGCGAGGTGGAGCCACCGTGGATCGGACTTGTTGGTCCAGCACATCCCATAGCTGCTCAATCCGATTGAGATCTGGGGAATTGTGAGGCTAGGGCAACACCTTGAACTCTTCATCATGTTCCTCAAACCATTCCTGAACAATGTGTGCAGTGTGACAGGGTGCATTATCCTGCTGAAAGAGGCCACTGCCATCAGGAAATACCATTGCCATGATGGGGTGTACCTCGTCTGCAACGATATTTAGGTAGGTGGCACATGTCAAATTGACATCCACGTGATTGGCCGGACCCTGTGTTTCTCGGCAGAACATTGCCCAGAGCATCACACTCCCTCCACTGGCTTGTCGTCTTCCCACAGTGCATCCTGGTGCCATCACTTCCCCAGGTAAACGGCGCACACTTACACAGCTGTCTACGTGATGTAAATGAAAACGGGACTCATCGGACGATGCAATCTTCTTCTACTGCTCCAAGGTCCTGTTCCGACACTTCCATGCCCATTGTAGGTGCTTTCGGCAGTGAACGGGGGTCACCCTGGGCACTCTAACCGGCTACACAGCCCCATGCGATGCGATGCACTGTGTGTTGTGACACATTTCTCCAGTAATCATCATTAACATTTTCAGTGACTTGTGCCACAGTAGACCTTCTGTCGGTTCAGACCAGATGGGATAGCCTTTGTTGCCCTCATGCATCGATGAGCCTTGGGTGCCCAACGCCCTGTCGCAGGATTGTGGTTTGTCACTCTTCGGACCACTGTCGGTAGGTACTCACCACTATTGACCGGTAGCACCCCACAAGCCTTGCTGTTTCAGAGATGCTCTGACACAGTCGTCTGGACATAACAATTTGGCCCTTGTTAAAGTCACTCAGGTCTTTACTCCTGCCCACTTCTCCTGCATTCAACAATTTGACTATGAGAACTGATTGTTTGCTTACCATCTAATCTACCCAGACCTTGACATGTAGCCTTGTTAGGAGATGATCAATGCTATTCGCTTCACCTTTGGTTCATCTGTGTATGTGGTAACAATTACTTACCACTCTGTATTAGCATTTACTAAACTCTGGCATGGTGTTTTCAGCTAAGGAAAACGCCATACTAGTGTGCATGTGAGGCGTAAACATAGCAAAATGAATAGATTTTCAAACAAAAACTTAGAAACCTTGAAACCACCCAGCAACACATTAGCAACCACTCAGAACACCATAGAAACCATCTGGCAAAACATTAGCAACCGTTCAGAACACCCTAGAAAAGGAAACCATGTATTAACACATTAGCGACCACTCAGAACACCCAAGAAACCACCTAGCAACACACTTTAAACCACTCAGAACACCCTAGAAATCAAGTAGCAAAACATTAGCAACCACCCAGAACAACCTAGAAACCATATAGCAACACTTTAGCAATTACTTGTAACACCATAGAAACTCCCAAGCAACACCTTAGCAATCACTCAGAACACCCTAGAAACCAACTAGCTTCAAACTAGCAACCACTCAGAATGCCATAGAAACATATAAATCAACTAGCAAAACCTTAGCAACCACCCAGAACACCCTAGAAACCACCTAGCAACACCTTAGCAACCACCCAGTACACACTTGAAACATAGAAACCACCTAGAGTGGTTATCTGGAATGAGTTGTTACAACCACTCTGAACACCATAGAAACCATCTAGCAACACCTTAGCATCTACTCAAAACACCATAGAAACCGCATAGCAACAACTTTTTATCCCCCCAGAACAACATATAAACCACCTAGCAACATGTTAGCAACCACTCAGAACACCATAGAAACCACCTAGACACACCTTAATAAACACCCAGAAAACCCTAGGAACCTATAAACCACCTAGAAACACCTTAGCAACAACCTAGAACACAAAAGAACACCCTAGCAACATGTTAGCCACCACCCAGAACATCCTAAAAACTTGGAAACCACCTAGAAGCACCTAAGCAACCACTCAGACCATGCTAGATACCTAGAAACCCCCAAGCATCACCTAAGCAACAACCCAGAGCACCATAGAAACCCCCTAGCAACCCCCAAGCAACCACCCAGAACAACCTATAAACTATCCAGTCACGTTATCACCCACCCAGAACACCTTAAAAACCAATAAACCAACAAGCAACACCTTAGCAACCACTCAAAACACCATAGAAACCTAGAAATGCCCTGACAGAAAGCTTTGCTCAGGCATGCACTTATATGCCCCCAAAAGTCCATTAATATCCACAGTGTGTGTGTGTGTGTGTGTGTGTGTCTGTGAGAGAGAGACAGAGACAGAGAGAGAGATAGAGAAAGAGAGAGTGAATTTATTTGTAGGGTTTTGTTCAGTGTGTGTACGCAAGCATTTCAACCCATTTGAAAGAGAGAAAGGGAGCTGAATATTTGCACCATACAGGGAGGTTTTACTAGCCAGACTTGTGCCTATTAACACTAATTTGTCTGGAGTGAGAGTGAGAATTTTGTCAAACACACACACATATACACTTTGAACAAACAGAGCAATTTAATTTACAGCTTCATTTTAATCACGTGTGTAGTTGAGAGCGCAGCAGGCGTATGCCTTTTTAAGTTGTTTCATGTAAACAGATGCTTTGAACTGTTACTCTCGAACTCATATTTCACTCACAGAAAAGAACCGCAGCCTCGTTGCAAGATGAATTCCTTTTTTACAGCCTTCAGTGTTTGTAAGAGCTCTGTAATTATCAGCTTTTAGATGTTGTTACGATCCTTTTAGTGTTACATTTGAAAATGATTTGTACGTCTTTCACAAGACGTGTGTCAAGATATCCGCAGAACTGGAACGCCCATCAGTCAGAGTTGTACACAACCCCCAGTCTTTGCGTGTTTGTTAAATACATTGGCTAATTTGTTTATGTCACCATAAAGAGTGCAGTTTTCTCAACTGCATTTAACACATTTCCAGTTTCCCATGTGTAGATTTGTTCGACAGATCAGTACGTTCTGTCTGAGTATAGTTTGAAGGCTTTTTAAGGTTTACTGGAAATAATTGGCCCTGATTATTGGCTCTTTTTGGCTCATGCTGATAATTCAGGTGATCGTTTTTATTGGTCGCTATACTGTAGATGTTTGTCTGAGACAGTACATCGGTGCATCGCTAATCGTTTACTTCACTTGAATTTCGGGCTTTATTCTTTCATCCTTTTGTACCAAACTTTGTCTGAATTTCCCAGGAGCACATGTTGATGTTTCAGAGTGAATGTGTGACTAAATTGAGAGTATTCTGATTTGGTGTCCTGCACTGCTGTTCAGATGGTGTTCTTTGGCTCTGTTGTGTGTGTTTATGGCTGGGCAGAGCCCGTGTGTTTGGATAAGCGTGGGTCTGTCTGCCGTGTCAGCATAAACACAGCGTCAGGACTGTGTGTGTGTGTGTGTGTGTGTGTGTGTGTGTGTGTGTGTGTGTGTGTGTGTGTGCTATCTGTATCAGGCTTTGAGTTCAGATACAATGGCGTAACATGACTGTGTGCTTGTCAAGGTGGATCCACATGGAGAACAAACTCTTTCTCTTTCTCTGTGTGTTGAAAAACATTCTTTGGATGATTCATATAAGACGTGCATGTATGTGTGCATACTTTGTGTGCTTGTGTGTGTATGCATGCATATATGTGTGTGTGTTTGAACTAGCCACTATGAGAGCTCAATACAGGGTATTTAACACATAATTTACAACTAATGTTGCTGCAAGAGGGATCAGACTGGAATTCTGTGAATTTGCAGAATGCATTCCTGCCAGACGGCACGGTGTTTAAGCTACCTGTAGGTCAGTAAAGTGTAACGTGACTAAATGCGTCAGGTCAAGTGATGCTTTTTTTTACTTTTTCAGCTCACGTGTCGACATGCATGCTCTTTAGGACTCGTACCCGGTTCTTTGCATTGTAATTGCAACGCTCTATCAGTTGAGCAACTGGCACACAATTTGATCACGCTCGAACAAGCTTGTAAATGTCATTTTTATGCATCAGCATTTTAAGTCATGCGCTATAGTAAAAGTGTTTAGATGTCAGAAGGTAGCGTTGTGTGAGGAACAGGGTGAAAAGTCAGTGTTTATGACAAATATTGACATTCTGATGCATCGCATTCTTCATTTGAACGATATCATTATAGATCGTTAAATCCTAAGATCGATCTTTTGCTATATGGGAACTCTCTACAATGCAATCACTCGCATAAGAAATTTAGCGCAATGCAACTAAAAATATCTGTGATTAGCCACCGGCTGGCAATTGTTCAGATTTAGCTCAGCAGTGATTGAGTCGGATAGTGAAGTCCTTCAGCGGCTATATCCTTTCATTGCGTGTTGATAATTACAATTTTCTTTGACATGTTCGGTGTAAAGTGTGTCCAAAGACGATATCCGCACAATCCATTTGTCATTGAATAATGTCACTTTTAATATCCTTATGTTTTTTACAGTCAAAAAAATAAACATAATTCTGATCACGAATAGCATGGATGAGGTAAAGAAGCCATTCAAGTCCTCTCATAAATATGCGCTCATTTACAGAACTGCCAGTTTTCTTAAAGAGACAGTAACGATTTTTAGCACGTGTTCTACAAATTAATTAAAATACTTATAAATAAATAGTATGCATTTTTATATATATTTTATATATTATTTTACATAATTATGCATTAAACAATAAACATGTAACAAAATAGAATATAATACATGCAATGTAATATCGATGTGGCTCGGGATAGGGAAGTTTGGGGCCCCTGCTGGAGCAGCTGCCCCTGTGACCCGACTTCGGATAAGCGGTTGAAGATGGATGGATGGATGGAATATAATATCTTATTTATTAATGGATGGATTTGTACATTTTTAAATGTTACCAAAATGCTAAAAAACACATCAAATATAATTTGCGAAATATTATCGTATGTACCTAGTTTGAAGGTCCTCTTTATAATCAACAGCATTAGCTGGGAGATGATATCTTTCATACTGTATGTATACATTATAGACATTTTAAGACATTATAACTTAAATATACCCATATGAATCGAGAGCTTGAGGGTTTGTGTAAAAGGCAATAAAAATCATTGTTGTTGTTTTAGCACCTCAAGTGTTTATTTTACGAGGAAACTGTCGTGATATGTACAACAAACCACGTAAAAATAATTTAGCTAAAATGTAGGTATAGTAACTTTATTTTATGAGACCGAGTTGCAGTTTTCATGTTAGGGTCTAATATTAGCTCTGTAATGATAACAGCTGTGTCCCTTCTATTCTTTACACACACACACACACTCACACACACACACACACACACACACACACACACACACACACACACACACACACACACACACACACACACAAACAAACACACACACATCACCTGTTTCTGAGGATAAAAACATGATTTAATCTAAGGCCTTGTGTTTGTATCTGTTTTATGTGTCATTAAATTTTAAATTGTTTCAAAAAATAATTTGGCATAGTTATTTTTTGGCCAATGTACCCCCCATTGGCTCTGTGTGTATTTTTGTCTATACAGTTGTTGTTTGTATGAACAGAATGTCTGTGTTTGATCTCCAGGGTTTTGTCTGAACGTTCATTCAGTCATTTTGTGTTTGGTGTGTGTGAGCTGAACTGCTCGTAAAGATGTGACTGCAGGCGACGGGGCAGGTAATATATTGAATGCCGTAAAGAACACATAAAACTCAAACTCTGGCTTGCGATGACCTCTGAAAAGTGTCTGATTGACTAAACGTCAGCAGGAAAAATGTTAATACATTTAAAGGGATATTCCACCTAAATAGTACATCATTTACTCACCCTCATGTTGTTCTAAACCCATACAGCAGGAGATTTTTCAATGAATATCTGAGCATCTGTTTTTTTTTCCATACAATAATAAGTGAATGGTGACTGATGTTGTAATTCTGCCTAACATCTACTTTTGTTTACCATGGAAGAAAGTAAGTCATACGGGTTTAGAACAACATGAAGGTGAATAAAAAATGACGAGGGGAACTATTCCTTTAAGGAGTGTGTGTCTTATACTGGGAGTTTTAGATGTACAGTAGAATAAATGTCAAACAATTAAAGATTGCGCTGACCAAGACTAAACACTATTACACAATAACAAACACATTATCACTCCTACAGCTACACTAATGAAAGAGAGAGAAGGGAACAGTGGTTTCGTCTGTAAATACACACACAGGCAGGATGTTGGGTGTGTCGTTCAGTGGGATAGGAGACTTTATACGATCAATCTCTCATCACTTTCTGTCATTGAAATGCCATGGCGGTTCTGAAGGTCAGCAAATGTGCGGTGTATGCATTTTCCTAGCCGTACTGGCCACACACATGCTTCTATATACACAACTCGGGATGGGCCACAATTCTTTTAGACCTGCTGATTTATTGTCCTCAGCAGCCTGTTACCAAGTGATTCGATAATTTCAGATTTTAACAGAACAGATTCTTGCAAAAGTTGTTTGTTTACATTTTTAATTAAGATATTTTATTAATTTAATAGTTTAAAAAACAATACCACTCATTACATCAATACTCTTAATGTGTAAACTTTAACTACACAACGTCATATCAACAATCATCCAGTCAGTACACATAAAAAAGTAACACTTCATTTTGAGTCGGAAATTATTAAATTAATTACTTAAGGTTCAGTAAGTTTTTGATTCACTAAAAAGAACCAGCTGATAAGAATCATTTGTTCAGGAATCAAACTATTTTGGCCATGCTGTGTTTCTCGCTGATTCAAAAAGATTCAAAAGAACCGACTCATTGGAGCCATTTGTACGGGAATCAGAATGCACTTGTCGTGCTGTGTTTCACGCCGATTCAAAAAGATTCAAAAGCACCGACTCATTGGAGTCATTTGTATGGGAATCAGAATGCACTTGTCGTGCTGTGTTTCACGCCGATTCAAAAAGATTCAAAAGAACCGACTCATTGGAGTCATTTGTACGGGAATCAGAATGCACTTGTCGTGCTGTGTTTCACGCTGTAGATTCAAAAGAACCGACTCATTGGAGTCATTTGTACGGGAATCAGAATGCACTTGTCGTGCTGTGTTTCACGCTGTAGATTCAAAAGAACCGACTCATTGGAGTCATTTGTACGGGAATCAGAATGCACTTGTCGTGCTGTGTTTCACGCTGTAGATTCAAAAAGATTCAAAAGAACCGACTCATTGGAGTCATTTGTACGGGAATCAGAATGCACTTGTCGTGCTGTGTTTCATGCTGATTCAAAAAGATTCAAAAGAACCGACTCATTGGAGTCATTTGTATGGGAATCAGAATACACTTGTCGTGCTGTGTTTCATGCTGATTCAAAAAGATTCAAAAGAACCGACTCATTGGAGTCATTTGTACGGGAATCAGAATACACTTGTCGTGCTGTGTTTCACGCTGATTCAAAAAGATTCAAAAGAACCGACTCATTGGAGTCATTTGTACGGGAATCAGAATACACTTGTCGTGCTGTGTTTCACGCTGTAGATTCAAAAGAACCGACTCATTGGAGTCATTTGTACGGGAATCAGAATGCACTTGTCGTGCTGTGTTTCACGCTGATTCAAAAAGATTCAAAAGAACCGACTCATTGGAGTCATTTGTACGGGAATCAGAATGCACTTGTCGTGCTGTGTTTCACGCTGATTCAAAAAGATTCAAAAGAACCGACTCATTGGAGTCATTTGTATGGGAATCAGAATGCACTTGTCGTGCTGTGTTTCATGCTGATTCAAAAAGATTCAAAAGAACCGACTCATTGGAGTCATTTGTACGGGAATCAGAATGCACTTGTCGTGCTGTGTTTCACGCTGATTCAAAAAGATTCAAAAGAACCGACTCATTGGAGTCATTTGTATGCGGGAATCAGAATGCACTTGTCGTGCTGTGTTTCACGCTGATTCAAAAGATTCAAAAGAACCGACTCATTGGAGTCATTTGTATGGGAATCAGAATGCACTTGTCGTGGCTGTGTTTCACGCTGATTCAAAAAGATTCAAAAGAACCGACTCATTGGAGTCATTTGTACGGGAATCAGAATACACTTGTCGTGCTGTGTTTCACGCTGATTCAAAAAGATTCAAAAGAACCGACTCATTGGAGTCATTTGTATGGGAATCAGAATGCACTTGTCGTGCTGTGTTTCACGCTGATTCAAAAAGATTCAAAAGAACCGACTCATTGGAGTCATTTGTACGGGAATCAGAATACACTTGTCGTGCTGTGTTTCACGCTGATTCAAAAAGATTCAAAAGAACCGACTCATTGGAGTCATTTGTACGGGAATCAGAATACACTTGTCGTGCTGTGTTTCACGCTGTAGATTCAAAAGAACCGACTCATTGGAGTCATTTGTATGGGAATCAGAATGCACTTGTCGTGCTGTGTTTCACGCTGATTCAAAAAGATTCAAAAGAACCGACTCATTGGAGTCATTTGTACGGGAATCAGAATACACTTGTCGTGCTGTTTTTCACGCTGTAGATTCAAAAGAACCGACTCATTGGAGTCATTTGTACGGGAATCAGAATGCACTTGTCCTGCTGTGTTTCACGCTGTAGATTCGAAAGAACCGACTCATAAGAATATTTTGTACAGGAATCGTTCTACACTGGCCATGCTGTGTGTTTCATGCTATTGATTCAAAAGAACCGATTCATTGGAGTCATTTATCTGGGAATTAGAATGCACTGATCGCACTGTGTGTTTCATGCTGTACATTTTTAATGGCTCATAAGAGTCATTTGTTTGGGATTTGGACTACTATGGTTGCGATGTGTGCTTCGGGCTGTAAATTCAACAGAACCAGCTCATAAAACTAAATCGTTCAGGAATCGGACTACACCCTTCTCACTGTGTGTTTCACACTGCTGATTTAGTAGCTGTGTTACAGTGCTACTGAATGGTAGCACAGGTAACACTTTTAAAGTATTTTAGCATGGTGTCCCATCGAATGCTTGAAGAATGCACTTCTGAGAACCATTAACGGACCTCGGAGTCGCTCAAATCATTCAGTTCCGGTTCTAGATTAAATAATTTGGTTCTTCCGGGTTTTTTTCAAGCCACCTTTCGTCAAGAAACTACATGATTTGAGGTGTCATTCATGTCTGTAGCACAAACTTGGCAGCATGAGTTGCACATAAAAGCTCAATGCTTAGGGTTAGTTGTTTGTTCAAATCCCTAATAGCCTCATCAAACACAACTTATTATGTGAGCATAA